>NC_044057.1:22418822-22448822 GCF_902167405.1 Gadus morhua
ACAGCTGGAGCTGGGTTACAGCCGGGGGCAGGGTTAAAGCTAGGGGAGGGAATTTGGAGACGCACGCCAGAGAAAGATAGAAAAAACAACCCGACTCTTCCTTAAGGCCTCTCTGCAAAGACTCTCGCCATAAAGATGTGATTAGCTCGCTAGCTTTAGCAATTGGTCTACCTAGCCTTGTGGAGATGCACAATGAATGCATGGGCATAGAGCGCATAGGTAGCTGGGTTGGTAGATGGACAGACAGGTAAGCCATCTAATAATTTCATTTTTGGCAGAGAATTTGACCTATTGATGCTCAAAATTGACCAAAAATCCTTCTTAAATAAATTGCCTACCCTACCTTTAAAAACCAAATAACAGACAATGCATACCCAGAAAGACAAAAATTATGAAAAACACTAAGAGGCCATAAGAGGTATATGACATATTCAATGCTACCATTCTCATTACTGGTGGTACTGCAACATCCTCATAACATTCACCCAGTCCAGCGGAATGTTCTCTCGCTAACCAAGACACAGAGGAGAGAAACAGAGACTTCTGAATGATTCAACAAAAGAGATCCCTATCGCGGGTTTCTCTTTCAAGCCACAACCGGTGGCTTGGAAGTCTACCTCTCTTCCTTATTGCTCTTGGATGGCAGAGGCCGCTGCTCAACCTGAACAGACAGTGAGAGGCAAGAGGGGCTAAAGAAACAAATGTATCCAGACCATGTGTCAAGACGAAATCTGTTCCCTTGACCCGTGCTGTTCACTGCAGTCGCTCTGTCCCTCTGTCTGTCTCTGTCTCGCCCTCATCAAATTATTGCTGTACACGCCGAAGGAATATACCACAATTGCACAAGCCATGGGTGATGTGTGGCCTTGACGCATCACAACGTGAATGTTATCGCCGATCCAAAACCGCAACATCGGAATATCCCAAAACTGTAGTTCAGCTGAATCATCAAAGGAAGAAAACCTGAGATTTGTCAGAAAACATGAAACCCAAATAGAATCAGATTAAATCTATACCAGTTGGTAAATGCATGCCAGAGGCAAGAGACATGTCGGGGACTTGTCGGAAAGCATGAACATTTTCTCAAAAGAGATCTATTATCATTGGCAAACACAGCGACGTGGTCTAAAATATCCTATAGACAATAGGAACGGTTGGGTCGGTTTTCCCGTCGGGTTCTGAGTGCATTCCAGTTTGTATTTAGTGTTTGTTTTGGTGTGTAATTGTGCCAACCTGAGGTAAACCAGATGACCGTGAAAGCAGATGTACTTGTGGTTTCTCACACAGTGAGGCAACGGCAGAAACAATGCATGCCCCTTAGCAGCACCCTGTGCCCTATCATGATTCAATTACCCTCCCTGAAGCCTCAGATTCCAGGCATTTCCAGAGTGGTGACTCTCTCTCTCTGTCTCTCTCACCCTCTCCCGCTATGTCTGGGCATTCAATAGCTGGGTGCTCGCTGGAGCCATCAAACTGTAAATATTGACTGGTAGGTAAGCTGATAAAAACACAGGGGATTAGTGACTCAACTCCTCCGCCACTCTATTCTGCTATTGACAAGAAAATGTAGACCATTAGTAAAAAGTCACAGCGATCGGCTGGCGTTTCGTCATTTCACATTTGAGCTGTTGAAAGGCAGTTTGCAGATTCAAGCTCAGATTCTGGATTCTGGACTCTGCAGACAATGTCCCGGCCTACAGAATGCTTTTCCTTTCCTGCAAAGTGAATGGCCTGGCCAACTGCAGGGGGATGCCCCTCTCGCTCCCCCCTTATGAAGATGGACTTCCTGTCTTGGCCGAATGACATCACATATCACCTCCGGCCTTCTGTATCCTCTTCCTGTCAGCGTACCCTTTCCACCCTGCAGCTCCACTCTCTCTCTAGCGACCCCGTTACAGCTATATAAGTTTTGTACAATAGGGGGGGAATTGAATTGGTCACTGTGCAATGTAGTGTATTGTTGGATGAATGCAACAAAATAAGGAAGGACTACGGACTGAGTGAAGCGATGGCCTTTGCTCAGCCAAGGTCATTGTATTTGAGGCCATGGCAGTCAAAGACCTTGAATACACCGACCTCAGAACTAAGATACTATGTTGTTTCCGACGAGGCTGTAGCCTTATACCCTCCCCGTCTACAACCAGTCCAGACGGACCACCGCCGGGGTTGACTTAGATGCACGTGACGTCCAATAAACACGTTTGTTTGTTCAGCAGAAGCAAAACAAAAACAACGGCGAAAAGGAAGCAGCACATTGACTTTGACCTCCTCCTTCGTGTTTGTTCACCGAGAACGAGGTCACAGGAAAAGTGTGTTTCCTTTTTTGTCGCACAACTACCGAGTCCGCGTCTCACTTCAAACCCACCGGTCGATTGATACGGACCAACACATAAATCACATTATGCTGTGTTGTTCCTGCTTCCAGGGCCATAGCCACCCTCCAGGATCAATGACCACGGTAGACCGCCCTCGTGTTCCCCGGATGCAGCCCCTGGCTACATCAGTGCACTGCTAATATCCTGAATGACCCTAACAAGGAGGTCCGCCGGTTTAAAGCACTCCAGGTCGAGGTCGTCAGGGCCTGCTAAATGGTTTTCATACTGACTTGGATGGTAAGGGGTTGGGAGAGAGAAATTGCAGTTGGGTTCCAACTCCAGCTCACCTGTTTTAAGAATAAAGGCTGTCTTTGAAGTCAGGGCCACAGAGCGAGGAGGATTTGCAACAGGCTTTGATGTTCACAATTGACTGAGCACGTGCATGTGGGTAGGCACATGCACAGACCCACCCACCCACCCCACACAAACAGAGTCACACAGACAGACAGACACACACACACACACACACACACACACACACACACACACACACACACACACACACACACACACACACACACACACACACACACACACACACACACACACACACACACACACACAGAAGCTCCCCCTCACCTCGAACCCTCCCTCCAGATAACCATAACTACAGGGCTTCGATGCACTTCAATGATTGGCTTCTCTCACTTGTAGGAGGCAGTGGTGATAACATTGCTGCAAAGGCCCATCATCAAGGTTCTTTTCTCCCTATTGGGACAGGACCCCCTGCATGTCTGAACCCAGGCTGCCGAGTCTTCCTCCAAAAGCTGGTGAGATCATTCGATCTAGGCCCTGCTCTAATGAATGTTATCGTGTCGAACCGAATAAACATTCATTCATTCATGTCTCGACACAGCCATTTTGATTGGAGGGCAACGACGTACTCAATAGGCGGGTGGAAACAGAGTTTGAAAAAAGGAAATACACAAAACGTGTTTTTGTGTTGTGTCATTACTCACTAAAATGAACGTACGCAAACGCAATGCATGATCTCAAGTCGGATTCTTCAAACCCTACTCCCTGCCACGGATGCATTGCCCTGGCTTCAACACCGGGTTACCATGGCAGTATGCCATTGTTTATCATATCATCAAAATAATACAGCCCCAGCCTCACATGCAGCTGTCAGCTCCCATGATTCATGGGTACAGGGGGCAGAGTTCAGCGCTGGTTCTTAGAAGCGGACCCTAAGCAGAGTGTAGATATCAGTCTTGTCTTGTGTGGATGAACGTCTGTCTTCTCCATGTCCTTCATGTCCCGCTAGGCCAGAGAGAGAGCGGCTTCACTGAGCCTGGTGCCGGACAAAGGTACCATACAGCTCCGGCCGCCGTTGTTCGCTCTGCTTCTGCCCCAAGTCCTATGAGATCACCACCCTGCTATGCTTCCCTCACAGGGACGGAGAAAGAGATGCTATTCTGCAATCTGACACACACAGTTTCACTGGTCCACCCCAGACAAAAGGCACACACACACACGCACACACACAGAAAATTTGTGCACAGAAACACACACACACACACACACACACACACACACACACACACACACACACACACACACACACACACACACACACACACACACACACACACACACACACACACACACACACACACACACACAGAGACACAGACACAGATAGACACACACCCACGCACTCTGTCTCGCTCTCTCTCTTGAAAGGGAAAAAGGGGCTGCATTGTCCGTGAATGCAGAGTCCCATTTTTCCGATTAATGTTACATTTGCAGAGAGCACCATACAGACTTGCAGACCGTTTGACACAATGTACAGTTCTTATCATTTTAACGTTTCATCATGGGTGATGCAGCAGTGCTAAACGAGTGACCGATAACACATGTCTCCTTTTCTAAGTGTTTCATGTGTTTGTTATGGACGCGTAAAGCCTGAGCGACGTGAAAGGGAGGACACATTGACTTACCAACTGAACAGCGTAGAGCTACGACCTTTTGCGAATGCAATGAACTCAACAGCATGTTTACTGGCTGCTTTGGGCGGTTTACCACAGCATACTGTTAATGGTGATTTACTCTCAACTCTGTCCATCGCTGTCTGCTGTTAGAGTGATGCAGACCATCTGTACACACACACATACACACACACACACACACACACACACACACACACACACACACACACACACACACACACACACACACACACACACACACACACACACACACACACACACACACACACACAGATACAGGCCTGGAAAGAATAATATTGCCTTGAATGGTTAATCCAATGCTAGGAGGGGGATTTTAGTTTCTATTGTAGTGTTTTCCGAGTGGGACATCGATGCACCACCTTCTTCCCACGGTTAGGTCACGGTGATTGACTTTTAATGACGCGATGATGCATGCAGACGTTACAGTTTTGGATGCTCAGGAAGGACCACTTTGTTTTACGGTCAGTCAATCGTTGGGAAAAAATCACATAATGAGGAGGTGCATGAGGAGGAAATTAACCAAGAACCAGGACCGCAGTCACAGAAGTTACAGTAGGACCATGGAGCAGACCAGAGCCAATAGCACTGATGCAAACTTGGAACAATGACAAACCAAATGGGCCAAAGATAACAGTACTATCATACTATCATCAACATACTATATAGTTCAAGAGCACGATCAAACACCCTCAAAACATCATTTTATACCGCGCTTAATTTCATCTTATGCCAACCGACATTGTTGAGTACCGCGTCAAGCAATGTTACGATGCAATAACTTATTTTATGTTAATCAAATGACAGAAAGAACAAATCACTCCCAAATGTCTTTCAAAAAGGCATTTTTAAGAAAGGAAACATAATCATCAAAACAAAATGTAAGTTCTTGAGAAGCAGATCAGTAAGACATAGATCTTACTGTGTGTGTCTTAATTTAGTTTTTTTTACTCTTGATAATATTTCGGCGCCACTTGCAACTGCCGTGCAGTCAGTATGTACAGCTCATAAATCACATCTCATGGACTGATAACGTTATACATCCAAATTACTGGTTCGATAACTCCTGTCCCAACAAGCAATCCAACGTTATACCAAGTTATACATAAATCTGTCACCATTCCACATGCACACACACACACACACACACACACACACACACACACACACACACACACACACACACACACACACACACACACACACACACACACACACACACACACACACCACAGTATTCCTTTATCTCCACCCCGAGGAAGAGAGGCCTAATACAGCAAATGAATTATGCTAAATGCAAATTAAATAAAGCACAGTGTGAATGGTTAAACAGGAACAAAGCCTCAAGCCTTTTTGCGTTAAGTATGAAATGTGTGTCCTTTGTGTCATTATAGTAGAAAATAGCAATATGCATACTGTTCTTCCTGGATAACTGATAATATGCACTGGTTTGTTTTTCTCAAATTCCTCTGCTGCTCTCTGGCCATCACTGTCTGGAAGCCCTTTCCCAGCTGCCCCCCGGACGGGCTGGTCCCCTAGCCCTTTGTTATCACCCCTACATCTCAAAACACCCTAATAGCGAAGCCCCCGGGGGGATCTCAGGGATGATTGTATGATTGGTCATGCCTCGCGGGAGTTCTTGTTCCCCTGTTATGCAGAGTCAGTCTTTTCATACCTGTGTTTAAAGAATACGATTCAGCCTGTCGTTTTGCAGAATGGTCCAGTTAATCTCACTTATTGGCATGTAGTGGATGTTTAAACATTATGCGCCAAGTACAACGCAGACTCACCAACATACAAAGCGAGCTTTGATACCTCATCAATCTCAGTTCCATTCACCGGTGTCTGTACAAACCCCAACCAAAGGGTGGTGGGTATGTATTAAAATGTAAACTGATTTGGCCGTTTGCAAGCTCTATACCTTTGTCAACAACGTTTGGTTATCCTGTTGCTGGTAATACAACTAAAATAGGACCACATTTCTATTCATACATTCTGCTTTGAGTCGGTGGAGGAGAAGAAAGCCAATAGGTGGAGCAACTAAACATATTCATTAAAGAGATTCTGGCAGTCCCTAACAGCAACACACACACACACACACACACACACACACACACACACTACAACCCAATCAAATGTAATTTTGCATGAATTTAACTCCACAGATGTGGCACACACATACACACACACAAACACACGCACACACACATTCACGCACACACACACACACACACACACACACACACACACACACACACACACACACACACATACACACACACACACACACACACACACACACACACACACACACACACACACACACACAAACACACACACACAAACACACAAACAAACACTCACAAACACACAAACACACAAAGACACCAAACATACACACACACACACACACACACACACACACACACAGACACTGTGGAATGTGAGGTATTCTAAGCTATCCTATCACAGAGAGGGTACCGTTTATGTTTATTCAGTAACTTGTACCAGCATGACCAAAGTGTGTGTGTGTGTGTGTTGTTCATGGATTGCTGTGCTGTGACGATGACGAACCCATAATAGGCCTATCTTGTATGCCACGTTTATACATAGGCTGTATGACAAGCAGACACAGGAAATACATGATTCATCACAGTCTGTATGGGACAATCCCTGCACTGTAATGCTCATCTGAGGGGAAAACCTCTCCCCTCTCCCGCCCACTATGGCTTTGGCAGTTACAATTCGCACATCCGTGCGCTCCAATGAGAAACCAATAGGCAAAGAATAGGAGCAATCTGCAGCACTGTGGCAAGCCTAGACACACAATGTCCAATCATATGGAATGTATTACCCAAAAAATAGATATTGTATTAATGCGTGTTATTCAATTATAACCCAGCGTATAAATTATGGTCGGCTTCTCAATGCTCCTACACATTTACGGATGCTGATTTAACCAACACGACACACACTGAATACCGATATATGCAATTAAGGAGCAGGTTGGTGTTTGGCAACTGGCTCTAGGGATAGGATGCCTACAGAAAGCCTGCGGACACATAGGGCTCTAACCTAATACCGCTGCCACTGCAATTCCTCGCATTGCCCAGTACAGCACCTTTATTGCATTCAAAGGAAACAACAAGCGACAACCTTCTGCTTTTGCTGTTTTTTTGTTCCCAAGACTGAGATGGCCACAGACACAACAACAATAAACATTTCAGCATCCCAACGAGGACAAAGGGCACCCAAATAACCTGAAAGCAAAAAAAAAGGGATTATACGACAGCCAATCAGGGGGCTCAAAATATAGATACAAGAGGAGTCAAGACTCTCCCCCCGGGGAGGAAAGTCAGCCGTCGATGGCCGCTTGCTCAAACCAAAAGCTAGCAACAAGAAGATTGCGCCAAACAAAACTTTCTGTGTGTGTGTCAGTGTGTGTATGTGTGCGTGAGTTGTTGGGGAGTGGGCGGGAGGGCGTGCAGGGCTTAGAAGAAGGGAACGGGAGAGGAAGTTATCCCTCAACGAGTGACGCGGAGCTACAGATAGTTCCAGACCTCTCGTCGAGTGGGGAAACGTCCCGTTCAACACACTTCCTGAGAGAGCTGTTCTCTGACACGTGTAGGATGTCACACACGCATACAATTACTCAAGCACACGGACACACACACACACACACACACACGCACACACACACACACACACACACACACACACACACACACACACACACACACACGCACACACGCACACACACACACACACACACACACATTGGAGGAAAATAGGTTTGGAAAACAGAATGCATACATCTACTGTGGGACCCCCTTAAAACCAATAGTGACCCCCTGGAAACGGCAAATAATGCCATGTGTTTCAACCATTCACACTAACACACAACGACAGTGCTTGATTGCAAGCCAAACAAACAAACAAGCAAGCAAATAATCTTGACACTTTGACACTGGCCCATAGTAGTCAGCAGGAGTATCCCTGAAAACCCTTTCCCTTTCCAACTGAACGGCAATACCTCCAGATGTCCTGCTACTCTTTTTTTTCCAGAGCAAGAGAGTGAGGGGGCAAACAAATCATCATGATCATCATCAGCAGGTCATAAAGGCAGTGTATCCGTTTCCCCTCCTCACCTCAAGTCATTCTAGTCTTAAACAGTAAAATACTGTCCATAAACCTTGGCCTCCAAATCGCTTTCATGTGTGTACCTGCCCGCCGGGCTGTCAGCGGGGGCAGTGGAACAGATTTTATAGCTCTTCTAAAAACACACCATGACGTAGGCTATGGCAACCGCTACGATTTTGACAGTCGGATTTGAGACTATCTTCGCATGCAGTCACTCCATTGTGTTTAGTCAGTTGGACTTTAACTTTCTCAGTTGCATACTTAATTTCATCCTCCAATTCACCTAAAACCCGAGTTCATGTTCTTCCCATGAGGTCACTTTGTCTGTCTGGTAGAGTGAAGCTTTGTTTTATGAGCAACCCCCTCCCCAGCCAAGCCCACCCATCTCTAACACGGAGGTAAATCAGCACAGATGTTGAACAAAATAACCAACTGCCGGTGGTACTCTGGTATAAAACAACAATTACCGGCTTCAGTGCTGTGAACTGATTTAATCCCGTCTCAATTGCTGTGTATTTTCCTTGACTAGGGATAAGTGAGATTCACTTCCAGGAATAACAATCGAACTATGCGTCAACATTTCGTTTTCTGCGTCTCAGACGCCACACGGGAGGACCTGCAGATCTGTCCCAGGACCAAGTTGAATATTCTCTCAAGTTGAGAAGTGAGAACATGTTGGAAACATGAAAGTAAAAAAAAGAAAAAAGATGTAGGCCTACGCCTTATAATTCATATTCTGCTATATCATCCGGGATGAAGACATGGCAGAATGCAGGACATGTGAGGAGAGGGTGGGGTCGGTGCGATGGTTCTGATATTGCAGATGCATCTGTGATGGAGATAAATCACCGTGGCTCAAAATTGTGGTGGTTGCGATATTTCCCATTCCAAACAGGCATAAAGCTCCTACAGGAGGTAGGCCTACAGCTGTGTGGTCGAGGGGCAGGGGGCTGAAGTGGGTATGCACGGAGTTGCGGAGGGTGCAGGGAGTTGCGGAGGTTGCAGGCAGCTGCAGAGAGGGTGCAGCGGTCGGTGCGCAGGGTTCAATTAGACGCACTAAAAAGATAATTTCGAAAGTTCCAAAAGTTCATGTTCTGTAGCTTTAATGATGATAAAAGAGAGAAAAAAAGCAAGCGTTGTTGAACTATACTCTCGTAACTATATCATTAATCACAATGAACACGATAACATATTTAGCAACAACAATATAACTTACATTTCTTGCCCTTGTCCATTTAACTGGTTTGCGGTGTCGAAGCAGCAGTGATTGGAATTCGGTTAATTCTGGAACTGGAACACATAACCACCTGGCATGGCCTATATGGGCATGCCCACAAAGCAGGCAGAAGTCGCAATGCTGCCCTTAACTATCCCACTTGGCTGACAGGCGTAGCATTGGAACTGCAATTGTAGACACTGTCCTCGACTCCCGGGTCCTAGAGTGTGTGAGCGTCAGAGTGTTTGTGTGTTTTGTGTGTGTGTGTGTGTGTGTGTGTGTGTGTGTGTGTGTGTGTGTGTGTGTGTGTGTGTGTGTGTGTGTGTGTGTGTGTGTTTGGAGAGCAGCCTACACGCTCAATCACACGAGTCGTGCAGTGTACACGCATTCTTAAACGCTGCTCGCGACTAGATGAAGAAGGCACCATCCAAAGGATTACAATGCAAGAAAGAATCTGTTTCAAAGTTTATTATTTTTTGTGATAAAGTCAAACTTATAGCAAAATAAAGTAAAATAGTCCAAACCCCTGGGTATTTATTTTAATCTGAAGTTGAAAGGAAAAACAATCGGAAGCTACAAAATGATTCGGTAAACATTTGAAACAATTAACAGTTGTGTTATACATATGGCTACTGTTTAAATTGCTCTGAATAAAACTTTCTAAGACCTGCACTTTATTTATCTATCGTGTCGTGATGCTATTGTAATGTCAGAGTTAAAAAACATGGTAGGCTAAAGGGGAACAGTGTTGCAAGTATTTTTCATGACGTTATTTTACTCCATTATAAATTATTTTAGCTTATCAGTTATGTTGTCAACCGTATCTACAAACAAACCCTCCATTTTCACCAGAGACCAACAAGGAAGTCATTTTGCTAAATTGTGCATAAGTGCATTTGGTTTTTTTCATTTTCACACAAATCATCTAATGTCATGCACACACACACACACACCACACCACACTGAGAAACACACACACACACACACACACACACACACACACACACACACACACACACACACACACACACACACACACACACACACACACACACACACACACACACACCTAAAATCAAATCCAAAGAAAAGCAAAAGCATCCACTCATCAAGCCAACCTTTTGTACAGTCATCCATCCATGCATCCAGCATTCCGTCCGTCTGATCATTCATCTATCTAACCGTCCTCCCATTACTCTTTTCATGCATCGGTCCATTCATCAATCCAGCATCTCAAATTACACAAATACATTCATTCATTCAGCTTGCTGGTTCTGCACACTCAGAACAAAAGGGAGTGTTACAACAGGTTTAATAAGGCAAAGCCAGAAACTTTTTCTTTTTGTTTATAATAATATGAATAAAGAGGGACTGCGGAGTGGCTGCTGTGCTCACGACACAGGTCCTCTGCCTCTGTTTCTGTCTCTCTCTGTGGTCACATGACATGTCACATGACGCCAGAGGCCCCGCCTCCTTCCCTATCAAAACAGATACGACACCTCTTATACAGGGCGACAACAGCCTACAGACTACTGCTCATGAGACCTCAGCCGGTGAAGCTGGTCATAGTGGTGAGCGGCGACCCAAACGATGCCCAGGAACACACTCCCGCGGTCAGGTACGCACACCATGTACTCCTATCCCTCCGTCTGTACATGACGTGTGTGTTTGTGTGTGTGTGGCCATCCTCTTGCCCGCATGTATATCAGTGTGTGTGTGTGTGTGTGTGTGTGTGTGTGTGTGTGTGTGTGTGTGTCTCTTGCAGTGTGTCCGTGTCTCAGTCATCCTGACTGGGCTTGGCAGAATTTGGTTCCAAAAGATTGAACAGATTTTCAGCCATGGCAGTGGAATAGGCGTGTAGCACACTTTCTCCTCTCTTTCTTTCTCTCCCCTCCCGGTGGCTCCCCGGAGAGGGGGACCAGGACCAGGAGAAGAGAGGGCGGGGGGGGGCGTAAGGCTGGTCTCTGGTCCGGGGGGGGCGGCCCACGGTTAGAAGAGGCGAGCCTGCTTCTTCAGCTCGTTCCTCTTCCACAGAGCCAGCCGGTCGAAGTCCTCCACCGTCATCCCGAACACCTGGACAAACTCCTCCCCAGACAGGTGGCGCTGGGAGACACCACACGCACAAACACATGCACGCACGCACGCACACACGCACACACGCACGCACACACGCATGCCCGCACGCACGCAAGCATGCAGGCATGCACACCCACAATGGCAGAGTTAGTAGCGGCCTGGGGGATGTAAAAGTTCCTCAACTAATCGCCATAACTATAAATACATTGTACATGACTTTGATATGTGTGACATCTGATGACATCAAGATGTTGGATGTTTGAGTTCTAATATTGAACAATGTTTTTAGCCACAGGTGGTAGAAAATGTGTCTGGAATGAGATCAAATCCTAATAACATTTAGGTTAAATGACATAATGTTCAAATAATGTCCTCAACGATAGCCTTTTTTTCAAATACAGAATCTCAGCTAATCACTTTAAAACTCTCTTCTTTAAGTTGTATTACAAAACTATGTACAATATCATAAATTAATTCATACAGGAACCCATTTAAATTTCTTTGTGTTTTTTCCAGTGTACATCATGAAGGCCTTTTTATGGTCCCACGTTCCCGCAACGCAATGACCACGCAGACGCTTCGACGCAGTCGTAAACATTTATTGTTTTGCGCCGGCCCTTGTGGTGGACGTAAAGAGGGTCTGCAAGGACGTAAGGGGTCCGTGACCCCTTTGCGTTGCGTGAACGTGGAACCATAAAGAGCCCTTGAGTCACTTACCTCCAGTCTTGCTCTGTTTACGTCTTTTGGGAGCTTATTCCGCCCTCTAGTGGTGACAATGAGTGCTTCATATGGATAAATCTGTAGGAAAGAACATGCATCACTGACTGCAATATAAAATAACTTAAGTAAAAATATTTATATTTATGACAGATTTTGAGACATAGACTCAATACAAGATAACCCTACCTGGTATTCTGTTCAGGAATGATAGAAGAGTCAGGGGCATTGAAAAAGAAAGAGAGAGAGAGAGAGAGAGAGAGAGAGAGAGAGAGAGAGAGAGAGAGAGAGGGAGAGGGAGAGGGAGAGGGAGAGGGAGAGGGAGAGAGAGAGAGAGAGAGAGAGAGAGAGAGAGGGAGAGAGAGAGAGAGGGGGGGGGGGGACCCAGCATAGAAATAAAGAAAAGAGAGGGAGATTAATGTTCCAAGCATTCAATTAAGACATTGTCCGCAAACCATTTGTTTTGTAGAGAGATATTACCTCTGCTTCCCCAGTTAACTTCACTGCTGGAGTCATACTGGTACTGGTAGCAGTCGGCACTCTGAGGCTGGAACACACAGAGACAGTCCATAATTAAACAACACAATGCCTCATCTAAACCAAGGTAGGACATATTGGACATTACAAAGAATAGCCTGCCCCGTTGTATAGCTATTATCATGGTGCTTTGTGTGGAGACGGCTTGAACGTTAAGACTTAATGAGCTCACGTCCTGGAAAAGAGTTAAGCATGGTATTAATGAGGGTTTAATTTATACCAACGTCATTGATGAAGCCCGGTTTGAATTAAAAACATCACAGGGTAATTCCATATTCATTTATGTTTAAAGTTAAAAAGTCAAGGTTACACACAAGTCATTATTTTTAAACCTCAGTGGAATTTCAAGGTAGAGCAAAGGATACACAATGCTTGCCTTCAAATCAACAGTTCAAGTACAGCACCGTGACTAATATTCTTAAATTATTGATCATTTCAAGGGGAAGAATCTGTTTTTTGTATGATGTATGAGATAAATAACGTAACATTGTATGAGATCAATTCAGCTAATGATGTTCTACTGAAGCAACACAGTCTCACCCTTTGGATTCCGTTGCGTCCGTATCCAGGAAGAGAGGCTGACTTACAGCCATAGTCTGGAAAATAGAATAGATTAATATATATTCATGATAACAGATCAAAACTGATGCTTAGATCTTCCACAGGAACATGTCTTGTTGGATGGAAAGGTCTATGTGTGTAAAAACATTACAAAAAGTTTCTATAATGTATGGTAATGTGCAGGGCCGTCGGACTGCGGGGACAAAGGGGACAGTTGTGGGGGGGCCCAAGGCAGAGGGGGGGCCCATGACCAAAAAAAAAAAATATATATATATATATATCTTTTTTTATCTTCCGGCCAGTCCCTCCCCCCCCCCCGTCAACAATCGCTCCGGACCCCCCCCACCCCCCCCCCCCCCCCCCCCCCCCCCCCGTCAACAATCGCTTCGGACCCCCCCCCCCCCCCCCCCCGTCAACAACCTGGCGCAGGGGGGCCCATCAGTACCTATAGTATAGGGGCCCAGGATTTGGTGCTACGGCCCTGGTAATGTGTCCTTTAAGGCTGGGGTCCTATCGTTGAGGTTAAAGGGATTGAAGGAACATCATGCGTCCACAAGATGGCGATGTCCACCAGTAGAAAATTGCCTCAGCATTCCCAGCGGAAAAGCTCAACAACCCCATCATTATAAAACCTAATATACAATCAATCTTCATCGCTGGTCTTTAATTTAAAAGCCTATTAAAACAAAAAAAAAATCAACTGACGCTTTTCTTTAAGCAATTGTCTGAACATTTATGCAATAATAAGGAGAACTCACCGCTGTTGGTGGAGTACTGAGTTTGGGGAGCTGCAAAGAGAGGACAGATAGGATTCATCAAACTCACAAAACAAAAATCTTTGTTACTGTCTAGTCTCGAGAGTAAACTTCATTCCTGTTGGGCTATGATAACATCGAACACGATAATGTGTGGTCAAGTCTACTCATTAAGGGAGAGCCTGAAAAGCTTCAAGAAAACGCGCAGGCTGGGTAATTACCCATCATGCACTAGGAAGACAGAACATCAAAGTGGTGGTGAAGCAGCAACTTCAAAACAGACGATGGAAAAGGAGAGAAGGAATTTGCAGCACAAAAATATCAGAACACACACGGCTATGTCTCTCTCACACCCAAACATAAACACACACACACCCACACCCACGCACACGCACACACACACGCAACCATGCACAAACAACCATGCACACGCACCGTGGCGGACCAACCTAACTGCATGTAACTCTGTGGCAGAAATCTTCCCCTCTGAGCTCAGATTTAATAAGCCATTTTACTAGTCATGATACCAGTTGATAGAGATTGACAGATGCATAAATACACATAGAAAGAGAAAGCAGGACAGAGAGAGAGAGAGAGAGAGAGAGAGAGAGAGAGAGAGAGAGAGAGAGAGAGAGAGAGAGAGAGAGAGAGAGAGAGAGAGAGAGAGAGAGAGAGAGAGAGAGAGAGAGAGAGAGAGAGAGAGTTGATGGGGGAAGAATGACAGCTGAAATTGGGGGAGGGAAAAACGTAAAGCCTAAAATAAAAATGAACCAAAAAAATGGCATCGCGATATTTCTGCATAGCAAAATCCCATAATGGCAGACCTACACCAATACAGAAAAACACCTGTAGGTCCTGAATATTATTAATTCAAAATACTCTTAATACTCTGACTCTATTTGTCCAGTCACCGGCCTTGCTTGATGTTTAGCAGGAAACAGAGGTAAATAAATCAACAAACAAATGAACACCTCAATAAACTATATGGATGAATTTATAACTATGATATGGTGTTACAGTTGATGGGACTCTTAAAAAGCAAACACAATGATCAGCTGAAGGTGAGACCAGACGTCTGGTGGCTGACAGGCTGTTACAGGCGGTTACAGGCTCAGCAAACTGCACCTGTGAGGTTACCCCTCTCCCACACACACACACACACACACACACACACACACACACATACACACACATACACACACACACACACACACACACACACACACACACACACACACACACACACACACACACACACACACACACACAGGCCAATACCCTTCGGTGCCTGAGGCAGCCCTGACCTCTGACCTCTTAACGTATACGGACCGACCGCCTTGCAATGGGCAGAAGATAAGATATAAAGGAAGACCATTAAAACAAAACAAAAAACCTAGCCGCAGAATACAGCTGGGCATATGCAATTACAGTCACACACACACACACACACACACAGACCATGGTGAGTATATTCTTCCAGTCCCACACACAGGAAGAATATACTGAGAACATACTGAAAAGAGAGAGCGAGAGCGAGCGAGAGAGAGAGAGAGAGAGAGAGATACTCACATCCGTTGACAGTGTTGTTGTACGCCGTGGAGCCGTAGCCCGTGGTGTTGAGTGTCTCCTTGCTCCCACTGCGAGAATTCCTTGCACTGCCCCAGGGGTCGTTGTCATAGGAACCAGATCTGGCTTTCATCTCCTCCTTTAGGATCAACCTGCCGATGCCACTCCCAATCTGAGAGATGGGGGAGGGAGAGAGAGAGAGAGAAAGAGAGAGAGAGAGAGAGAGAGAGAGAGAGAGAGAGAGAGAGAGAGAGAGAGAGAGAGAGAGAGAGAGAGAGAGAGAGAGAGAGAGAGCAAGAGAGTGAGTGAGAGAGAACAAATAGGAGACAGAATATGATCAAACAGAAAGAGAGAGAAGAAGAGGAAGAGGAAGGACAATAAGAAAGAAAAGAAAAATAAGTATAACAAATTTAAATAATCAGTTAACAAAGAAGAGAGAGACAAGTAGAGCACTGTGATGTTACGCATGGACCTTTATGAGGGAGACCTTAGTGTAGTGAACTAAAGGGCGGAGATTGTGTGCATAATAAGGAGCGTACTCTTTGAAGGCCGTGATTCCAGGTCTCCTCATCTCCTCCTGTGGAGAAGCGCCTCCGAGGAGCACGGTACGCTGAAAGCCAAGAGAGAACATCGTCATGTCATATTCACAAGAAATGCACAGTTTCATCAAATAATTGGCTTGTATAAATGCTTAGCACTCATTGGATGTAATGCAAGGCTTCGGGATGAATAGTTAAGTAACACATGTAAAAATAAATAACTTTGAGACCAATTCCAGAAAGACATTTGAAAAGAAAAAAAGATGACTACGCAACTGTAAAAAAACCAAACCAAAATAGTCACATTTTCCACGAAGCAACCTCCCTACTTGCTCAGTGAAAAATGTAACAAAGTAGGTGCTGATGTAATGAGGTCAAATTAGCCTGGACATCACGTGACATCACATTCTGTTTCGCTCCACAGATCAGTCTGGAGCCCCAGCCGCCCGCATCGATTTCCCTCTAATAACGAAGTGATCGGGGCAGATGAGGGACCGCGTTGTAGTCGATGACGTTTAACGCAGGCCACTACTTGCACAACCTTAATGGCGTCTCCCGAAGCAACATAAGGTAGGTCACTTCAACATGAGTAGAGAAACCCAGCCATAAGTGCGGTTATAGCAGAAATAGACTCCATAACAACTATTCAACAAGAGTGTGCACTAGGGGGTTGCACTGTGCACGGTGCGCTGTTCAGAAGAGCACACCCGGATGCCTTCACATGTTTAGTTATGCTGATAGGCTGAAGGAGTTGCTTGTCCAGCGAGTCCAGCAGGTCCAGGCTGAACCTTGTAGGGAGACAGAATGTGAGGTCACGTGATCAGGATGGTCTCCAGCCTGGTAAGGTCAAAGGGCAGCAAGCCACATTTTCAGAAGAGACATAACCAATGAGCATCGGTTTTCAGTTCTTCTTACCACCCCTGGAAGGAGGTATCCCTCTTGTGTGTTCCTTCTCAATGTTTCTCCCCTTTTTTGGATTTTGGGGGAGAGTTTGCTCAAGCCCTTCAGAGGGCTTAAGAGCTAGGGGTTATCCTACTAAGTGGGCCTGTGAAGCCCCCCTTTGAGACCGCCTCCGTGGCTCTACAGCGGGCTTATCCAGACACAATTGAGTTGACCTACTTCGAGGTGAACTGGTGTAGGGGTAGTAGTCGGACTCGGACTGGGCGTAGGACTCTGGAGAATAGGTGGAGAGCCTGGAAGATCGGAGGATGTCCTCGCTGGTCCTGCTTTTAGTGGCTGCGTCCGGGTGATTGTCTGGGGAGAAGTGGAGGGAAAGAGGCTGGTGAGGGAGGAGGCTGGTGACGGAGTGAGGGGAGAGGAGATGGATGAGTGAGGTCCAGAGGTCGGGCTGAGCTTCAGTTCTTTCAGGATGAGGTAGTGTTGCGTGCTAAGGAAGGAAAAGGCAGGTTATTTGTTCAAAGATAAATTGGATTACATCATTGAATGATCTCTATTAGTAACAAACAATATAAACACGTGTATATGTGTACATAGGAGCAGTGTGTATGTAAGAGTATGTACAGGAATGAAGTTCTGGTTAGTCAAGAAAATGCAGTTTTTAAAATCAAAGTCAAAGGAGGGAGTATTGATATTTTTCGCAGCCAGAGGAAGTCAATGGAGCGGGGAGACATGCAGTGTAATGGGAGGCTAACTGCTTCCCATTTGGCTAGCTCTATTAGCCATGCTAAACCCAACCCAGCAGCCATTGAATTCCTATAAACACGATGCGTGTGACACTGATGCCAGACGTTCCCACGAGGCTGGCACTACAGAAGACCAGTCACCCAAACACTGCACAGCACACACGCACACGCATGCATGCACGCACCCACACATGCACGCACACACCCATTCATTCAAAAACACATGCACACACACACACACACTCCCATGCACACACTTGCACACACACACACACACACTCATTCACACACGCACGCACGCACGCACGCACGCACGCACGCACGCACGCACGCACGCACGCACGCAAACACACACACACACACACACGCGCGCGCGCACGCACACACAAAATCACACTGCCAAGGGGACCGGCCACATCGGAACTAACAAACAAACAAACAAACAAACAAAATATGTAGACACACAGACAGAAAGACCCAGACAAATGGACAGACGGACAGGAAGCAGGGAAGCAGGAGGTGGGTACTTACAGGGTAGTGTGTGGAGCAGAGGATGGAGGGAGGATTTTAAAGGGATTGGAAGCATTCAAAAAAGAAAGAAGGGGTGGAATAAAAGGGAAATGTTATTGGAGCAACTGTCGAATGACGGTTAGTGGGAGAGTCAAGACCCATATGGTACACCAAGAGACGCTTCAACAAAAATGTGCATTGAACGTTATGAAAAATGAATATATTTTGCACCAAGGCAGCAAACATGTCTTAACTTATTAGTACATTTCAAGCCTTTGGTTCGTTTTACATTTGATAGGATTCAGCTATGTTTGTGTGTGTGAGTGTGTGTCTGTATTTTTTGTGCATGTGCCATACATGTGTCATCCGAAGCTTTAAGACAAGAGAGAGTGATGATCAATATCAGTTGAATGGTTTAGCTTCTGAGAAGCGCAGGGATCAATAATACGGATGCCAAGATGTGTGGTGAATGCCAATGTCGTAATAAAACCAATTATTACAGGCCACGCGACCTTCTCATGAGACAACATTGTGGTCAGTTCCTGATCCTCCTATTGGTCGGTTCCATTAATGGTCTGTTCTTCCTTATTTTTATTCGGAATCATGAACTTAATCATCGGGTCCTTGCTAGTTTGACCACTTACACACACACACACACATAAACACACGCAAACACACACACACACACACACACACACACACACACACACACACACACACACACACACACACACACATGCACGACAGAGTAGGATTTAGTCCGAACCAAAGGCTTGCAATGTAAACATGAATTACAACGTTAACACAGGTTCACAGTTTACACTGACCACTAACATTACCATCAACAGTGACACAATAGCAATAGCATGCAGGGTTACATCTGAGACAGAAAGATCCCACCAATCTATTTGCTGTAGTTCCTAATATGAGGTCAAATGAAAGATTAGCCAATTGGATAACATATTTCAAAAAACCTTTAATAAGATAACACCTGACCATCTTATTTTAGGAATAATGTTTCTGCATAAAGCCCTCGTCAGGAGGATGAGTTTAAGCAAAAACTTTATTCCTAAAATCCTTAAAATCCTTAAATCCTTCCTTAGTAATCCATGAAGGTGTGGTAGCAACCTCAATTACCCTCAAAACTGTCCATTTAGCAAATCTCGCTAATCCCAATTATTCATCAGCCATTGGCTATTGAGGTTCTTGCAAAAAAAAAACGAAACGCTTAAATCCCATATAGTACATTGTAAGCCTAATAGCCCTTTTTTTTAT
Source organism: Gadus morhua (assembly GCF_902167405.1). Lineage (NCBI taxonomy): Eukaryota > Metazoa > Chordata > Actinopteri > Gadiformes > Gadidae > Gadus > Gadus morhua. The sequence goes on from NC_044057.1 coordinate 22,438,700, forward strand.
ATTCCCTAGGAAATCATCGCAAAAAGTTAAGCCATTGAAATAACGAAGTCCTGAGTTCTTAGTAATCAGTGTTTCTTCAGGGACTGATCCGCCCGGTGTGTAAACTTCACTTCACAACCAACCTCTTGAATCCGACCATCCAAGAGCTTACTACATTATTAATATTATTAAATGGCAAATACAAGCCCATGTCTCCGCATGCTTGTACCGCACACACACTCACACACCCACTGATCTCATTCCAGCACACGCACATACTTTGAACGTAACATTATTACTACAATTTCTAACCAGCCAAGCTCTAAGCCAATTATATTGCATCTATGGTATGTAGGCTACTCTTAGCATATCAATATCTATTTATCTTATTTAATTAAGGTTTTATTTGGCCAATAAACCGAGCATCGATTCTAGTTCATTACACTATGAGCCGGGAAAGGGAAACATCAATAGGTCACTTGAAGCATCTATCAAATATTCAAACACAGCACGGCTACACTGATGGACGACGAAGGGGCGGGGCTAAGGCGGGGCTAACTGCACTGTACCCGTCTTCTTATAGATGGGCGGCTTCCTGTAGAGGTTAGGGTCCCCTGTTGCTGAGGAGAGAGAGGGAAAGGGAGGGAGAGAGAGAGAGAGAGAGAGAGAGAGAGAGAGAGAGAGAGAGAGAGAGAGAGAGAGAGAGAGAGAGAGAGAGAGAGAGAGAGAGAGAGAGAGAGAGAGAGAGAGAGAGAGAGAGAGAGAAAGGGAGAGAGAGAGAGAGAGAGAGAGAGAGAGAGAGAGAGAGAGAGAGAGAGACAGAGACAGAGACAGAGAGAGAGAGAGAGAGAGAGAGAGAGAGAGAGAGAGAGAGAGAGAGAGAGAGAGAGACAGAGACAGAGAGACCAAGAGAGGAGGGTGGATTGGTGAAACATGGAAGGTGGAGGAAAGTGAAGCAGGAAGATGTGAGTCTTGGGTGTGTTGACTTGGGGGTTGGGAAAGGGCAAATGGGGGAGGACAGTAGGTTAAAGTGAAGAATGAATGGAGTTGGGATCATGGTTCGTTTAACTAAATGGCTTCACATCAGCCCACCACTCTTCCTAACCCTAAACATTTGAATACAATTGTCAGGCAAAAATAATCTCTCAATGATTAGCATGTGTGATATGGTTAAGGCAATGCTAAGACAGGAGAGATTGTTTGGCAGTCTTTTTTGGGTGCGACAGAGGGTTCTACCTGGGACGTGGAAGTGTTTTGGGGGCTGATACATGGTAGGGGTGATGGACCGCCCATCCTGTCCATAGTAAGGTGAGCTCCTCCCACTTTCAGAACCTGTGTCCAGCCACAGCCAATCAGAGCCAAAGAGCAATGGCAACGAAGAAAAGAATAGTGGAATGAAAACAGCTACTGCCACGAATACATCTCATACTAAAATACACAATGTCTTTCCAGTATTTCATTACATGTAATAAACATGAACAATATTGGTCCAAATAGAGTATTCTTTATAGCAATAAACAGATATCTTTAATGCAATGCTAAAACAAACGTGTGAAATATATCATAACAAATAGAAATGGGGATGTTGAAAGATTGTATACTATAGCAACATGGAAGGCTGCTGCACTAGAAATCTGTGGAAAACTAAACCAATCAAAATATTGGCGGAATCAGCAGGAAATGTACAAATGCTGTACGGCCACCATCATCAAAATAAATACTTGTTTTGTGCTTTGCTTTATGTTCCGAATCCAAACGATGAGGTGGACATTTTCTTTTCTCTTTTAATGTTTTTTGGAGCATTTTAATGAGGAAACTCTTGGAATGAGATATGAATAAGTTAAACTGGATAAGAAATGTATCAGAATAACAAATGGTTCTAGATAATAAATAAGTACCAGAGCCTTATCCCAGATGCAATAATCTCAAAACGAGTACACTACATGCACTGCCAGCACTAGCGCTCTCAAGCAATCACGGGTGTGTTCCAATTGTTAAGCGAAGCTGCTCTGGAACGCGGCCCGTGATGATCCATAGGTTTCTGGGGTCACGTGACCAGGTTTGACGCACCGGGGTAGCCGTAGTGAAGTGGGGAGCGAGGCATGCTGGGGGACATTCCCTGGCGGCTGAACGTTGGCGAGTCGATGTATCCCGGACTGGAGCACCTTCTCTGCTTCATATCAGGGCTGTCGTAGTCCTGATGACGCACGCACGAACAAACACACATACACACGCACACACACACACACACACACACACGCACACACACGCACACGCACACGCGCACACGCACGCACGCACGCACGCACGCACGCACGCACGCACGCACGCACGCGCACACAACAGTGGCGGATGACTTATGGGGACCGGTAAACACTCAATGTCACATTTATGACCCCCAGTGAGCACATCAAAACTAGCGCGACACTTCTGCTCGCTGCGTCGTTGCCAATGTTTATCCCCATAGGAAACCGGCAGGACTAGCGTGGCAATTTGGTTTTTATACCACAACTGGGACTCGCAAGAGGCACATAAACAACAGCCCGGATAGTCACATGGATGGTGAAACTATGAAAGACCTGCTTGGTTTTATAACCACCCCGTTTAAATACAATTATATTGAGATTCTTACCTGGGAACACGGAGACAGAGTCCCAAGGGACTAGTGGAACAAAGAGAGAAGAGGTGTTGTTAAATGGATTGGGGTTTATATACAATTATAATGTGTCAGGGTTAGTAAAATTAAACACAAATTTTACACCACACCACATCCTGGGGGTATTTGTAAATATGACAGTAATTTCGTTTTTTTTATAAACATTACACAAATACAAAAGGTGAGAATCAAATTTGTTGGCTTTACCTTCACCAAAATATGGCATTGCAAAAAGCACAGCGAAAGATTTACAAATAACATTACACCCAGGACGCACCAAAAGGTAACACAGCACGATAGCCAAACACCAAGATGAGTTAATGGGTTCCTGGTGGTTTTCCCGCCCCTAAAAGCGACTCCCACCACTTCTAGCCAGCAGCGATAACAACAACAACAACAACAACAACATGAGTCTGCCGCCCAGCGGCGGGGAGCAGTGGGGTGTGTGGGCAGCAGTACCTCCCCATAGCTGTAAGTGTCTAGCCTGTCATCCTCTGACATGTATCTGTGGTGCGGCTGTTGAGCGGAGGCTATGAGATCCGGCTGCCTCTCGTATATGGCCTTGACCCTGGGCAGGGCGGCCAAGTCCTTATAATTTAGAATCTGACTCTCCAATCTGGCCTAGAGAGGGGGACACATTCGTATACACACGCACACGCACACACACACACACACACAACCACAACAACCACCGCACACACAGCAGACAGAGACAACAACACTGAACATGAACCGTACTGAAGAATGGTTTAGCCACACAGTATGTAGGGTGGAGGATGCATAGGCGTGCATGCTGCAACAACCGGTGGATCGTGCAGAGGTGAGCACAGTGAGAGACCGAAAAAAAGCTGAACGTGCACAATTGTGCGCACACTCGGGCATACACACATGCAGGCATGACACGTGCACCCACATCCAAACCCCATGTTCACACTGCATTATCAGTGGTTGACCTTCAGCTGCTTGTCGGCGTGTGTGTGTGTGTGTGTGTGTGTGTGTGTGTGTGTGTGTGTGTGTGTGTGTGTGTGTGTGTGTGTGTGTGCTTGTGTGTGTGTGTGTGTGTCTGCGGGGGGGGATGTAAGTGCAAGCTAGGCGTGTGTTGTATGTGTAAAACAGAGAGAGTAGAAAGAGAAAGAGGGAGAGCTAGAAGATATATATATATATATATAGAAAGAAAGAAAGAAAGTTGCAGATGGAAAAAGATAAAGTGGTAGAGAGATAGAGCGAGAGGCAGAGAGAGGTAAAGAGCTAGCAGTAGACAGAGAGAGACAGGTAGAGAGAGTTATAGATAGAGGTGGGCCCCACCGAGGGCAGAGATTAGTGTGGAAGACACACTTGCTCACACAGCGTTTTCTACTCGTCCATCATCTCGAACAGAAAGGTCATTGATTATGTGATGTGAGCAGAGGGCGTGTGGGCAGCAGAGGGCCTGGCCGGACCGGACCAGGTCAGGGCAGACGGCTGTACGGACAGCTCCATACATGCTAATAATATGGCCAAGTAGCAGCAACAGCAAGGCTCAACATCAGCATGTCTTGGCCGTGCACTGTGGTCTCGTGGAACCCGTCCAGCTCTGCAGTGGAAAGCTAGTGACCTAGGCAGAAGACATGCCCCGAAGCGAGATCTATTGTCCCTGTAATGCACGGTGGCTCTTGTTATTGAGCCCTAATCGATAGCTCAACAACTGGTATAAATGTAATCTGGACTCTTTGGCACAGGGAGGAAATAACCACAAATCAAGGGACGATCCTTCCTGGCTTTGTGGAAGACAATATCTCTTCACCCTTTACATCGTTTGAAGAAAATATATGATTATGATAAATCGTCCTTCCAATTGTAGGAAGGAATATTGAAGAAATATTTCAATAAGCTTCCATTTATATGATGTGTGTGTGAGTTGTTGATAACAGTACACCGTAGTGGCCTATGATACAGAGTACACCAGCGTCTTGGTTGTTAACCAATCATTCCTTGGCAAAGTGCTTGTCTGTGCTCCAGCAATGGATCACGTGAACGAAGCTTGCAATACGATAGGTCCAACTCACGCATATCACCCTGCTGGGTGAGCCAATGGAGGAGCCCGGTGGAGAGATGGAGGCCTCTGATAGGCGCCTGTGCTGCAAGAGGGAACAAGATACAGGAAGAGCGAAAGAGATTCAGAAAGAGGAAGAGAGGGAGAGAGAGGGAGGGAGAAGGAGAAAGAAGGAAATAATGTGAGAGAGAGGGAAATAAAGCACACAGGGGGATTGGAATCACTCATAATAACATCCGAGATTTAATTTGATTGACATCCTCTCTCTCTCGCTCTCACCCTGAGTCTCCGCTCGGCCCTTGCAGCCTGCTTACACAACGGGTGCCACACCTCGTTTCCTGAAACAGTAGAGGGACAAGAGCCAGATTCAGAAGAAAAAGAGATAGAGAGAATAAGAAAGGGTGAGAGAGCCAGAGAGAGCAAGCAGGACGGCGGAAAATAAAGTGGGAAAGGATAGAGTGAGAGGAAGTGAGCAAGAGAAAGAGAGATGGATAGAAGGCGAGATAACGAGAGGAAGGGAGGGGGAGAGTGGAGAGGAAAAATGAAAAATAAAAGAAAGGCGGAGAGTGATAGAGCAAAGGATCAAACTAAAATGATGAGGGAAAAAAGAAAGAGAGAGAGAGAGAGAGAGAGAGAGAGAGAGAGAGAGAGAGAGAGAGAGAGAGAGAGAGAGAGAGAGAGAGAGAGAGAGAGAGGGAGAGAGAGAGGGAGAGAGAGAGATCGATAGTGATAGAGACATGCATGTGGATGAGAGGGCTAGTACCTGTCAGATACATCTCCTCGCCCTCTTTGAACATCAGGTTGCAGCGAGAGCAACGAGCACAGGTTGGGTGGTAGTGCTTCCCTCCAGCCTAACACAGATTAAAAAGAGAGGGGGAGGAGAGGGGAGGGGAGAGGGGAGGAGAGGAGTGGAGGGGAGAATAGGAGAGGAGAAGTGAGGGGAGCAGAGGAGGGGAGAGGAGATGGGAGGGGAGGAAAGCAGGAAAGGAGGAGAGGAGGAGAGGAGGAGAGGAGAGGAGGTGAACGTGGAGCAGAGTAGAGGAGGAGAGCAGATTAGAGGAGAGGGCAGGAGGGGAACAGAGGAGTGGAGAGGAGAGGAGAGGGGAGGGGAGGGGGACAGAGCATAGGAGAGCAGAGCAGAGAGAGGAGCAGAGTACAGGAGAGGTTAGTAGGGGTGAGGAGAGAAGAGTAGAGGGGAGGAGAGGAGGGGAGAGGGGAGCAGAGTATAGGAGAGGGGGAGAGAGGGGAGGAGAGTCGAGCAGAGTAGAGGAGAGGGGATGAGAGAAGAGGGGAGGAAAGCAGTAAAGGAGGAGAGGAGAGGAGGAAAGGAGGTGGAGAGAGTGGAGATGAGGCCAGAGGGTGGGGAGAAGCAAGGAGAGAAAGGAGAGCAGGTGACAGAAGACATGAGAGGAGTGAGGAGGGGACAGGAGAGGAGGGGAGAGGAGACAGAGTGGGTAAAGGAGATGAAGAGAAATGAGAGGAGAGAAGAAAGGCGAGAGAGTGGGGAGAGGATGGGGGAGGAGAGGAGAGAGAGGAGGGGAGAAGAGGGAGAGAGAGAGAGCTCCTTTGTAAGTAACATTGACATCACATTAGGCGTGTGTGTGCATGTGTGTGTGTTTGTGCAAGTGTGTGTGTGTATGTGTGTGTGAAGGTCAGAAACAGACTACGCGGAAAGGTGGGAGAAAAACACAACAGAATCAACAGAGTGATGAAACAAAAGAGAGGGAAGGAGAGAGACACTGAGAAAGTGAACAACAGAGCTTAATAAAAAGTGTGAGAGAGAGAGAGAGAGAGAGAGAGAGAGAGAGAGAGAGAGAGAGAGAGAGAGAGAGAGAGGGAGAGAGAGAGAGAGAGAGAGAGAGAGAGAGAGAGAGAGAGAGAGAGAGAGAGAGAGAGAGAGAGAGAGAGAGAGAGAGAGAGAGAGAGAGAGCAAGAGCAAGGGTGGAAGAACAGAGAGAGAAAGAGAGAGTTTGTGCGTCGGTGCGAGAGGGAAGGGCACCAAAGTGGGATACATGTCCTGGGAAATGGGCAATACCCATCATCCACCAACTAGAGGCTGCATAGGTTTACTCATACACACTAGTGTGTGCGTGTGCATGTATGTGTGTGTGTGTGTGTGTGTGTGTGTGTGTGTGTGTGTGTGTGTGTGTGTGTGTGTGTGTGTGTGTGTGTGTGTGTGTGTGTGTGTGTGTGTGTGTGTGTGTGTGTGTGAAGAACAGATGGTGGTGCAGAGGCTCAACGTGTTAACTTATTGCTGTATGCATAATATTTCACCTTGATTTGTACATCGATAGGGTATCATTAGGTAACACAAAACCTTTGCGATTGTGGACGGATTATGTGATTGGCTGGAATTGAAGGCTTTTTCTCAAAGATTATTCACTATCTGTTGACCCGTTTGTAAATTGTAGTACTGCAGTGCAACAAATTTTTGGCTAACCTATCGATGGCTTCTCTTCACATTGTAGGTTGATCTGCTGCAAACCATCTCTTTTTTCTCATCCGTGGTCGGGTTACGACGGTGGTTCGATTCCGCTAAAATGGACCCCACTTTCTTGGTCGGTATAAATAGGCTGCCTCAGCTACCGTGTAAACGATATAGGCCGGAAATTAAGTCTCCCCTATACTCTTTACTGTCTCTCCGTCTTCCATCTCCTGTCTTCTCTGTCTCCCTTCGCCCCCTTTCATGTCTCCGTCTCCCTCTGCTCTTCTCATTAAAGTGACCACCTCTGAGTCTAAAGAGTTTTGACAGAGGCTCCAGTGGTATTCTCTGGCACACTGGACGGTATAGGGACTGGATTCTGTGTCGCTGGAGAGCCTAATGATGAGACACACATTCACAAAATCACATACACACACACACACACAACTATTTGTATTTTCCTTTCAAAACTTCATGAGTAACATATGTTTTAGACACGTGTGCGTGCGCACGCACTCACACACACTCTTACGCTCGCAAAATGGCATAAAACCATTATAATTGTTTTTGTAAAGTTTTGTAAAATGGATAACACACACACACACACACACACACACACACACACACACACAGCAAGAGTCCTCAGGATGAGCATAGAAAGAGTTATTTCCACAGGCCATTATTATATTATATTATATTATATTATATTATATATCTAATTGTCTGGATTTGTATTCTGCCTCCTCTTGTTTTGCTTCTTAAACCCTGACAGCATTCCTCCGCGGGCCCTGGTCTCGTCGTACCGTGTCTGTACTGGATACTCGTCAGTGACGTTGCCATGATAACCCTCCCTGTCAACAGGAGTCTCAACATGGGACCTGATTCACATCCACACTGTCTGCAGGGAGAGCGTTGCTCAAGAAGAGAGCATGATGTTCTCCGCGACAGTTAAAAAATTCTCTCTGAAGAAGCTTGTTTTGAAAACAATCCAAATCTATAGCATAGCGTTGCATCTGTATCTGCCGTTAAAATCGTTTTAGATTGTTCTGAGAAATGGATTAATAAAACAAAGTGAATTGCATTGATCCCCTTGTCCATGTCTGACCCGACCACTTGTCATTTCGGTGTTGAAAAAAGAGACATCCACAGCATTTCAGTTTTGTTTCCGTTCTGAATCCTTCCTCTGTTCTGCATTTTCCTCTTCTTTGAACCACAGTGAACACTGCTTGTTTCTTTTCATAAGAAACCCTGACAGTCATGAACAACAACACTCTGACAAGCACAGGCAATACAATCACATGAGGGACCTGCATACACTCACTGCGAGGAGTGCACGTGTATGCATGTGTGTGTGTGCATGTGTGTGTGTGTGTGTGTGTGTGTGTGTGTGTGTGTGTGTGTGTGTGTGTGTGTGTGTGTGTGTGTGTGTGTGTGTGTGTGTGTGTGTGTGTGTGCGTGTGTCTTTGTGTGGGAAGTAAATGGATCATCAAGTTGTTCACAAGAGGCAAATCATGATGTTTTGCCTCCATTTCTGTCCTCCCCTTTCGTGTCTTGGTTCCCAGAGGGAGGAGTTCTGGTCCCTTGCTGGGCTTCACAAAGCACTGCACTACCATCACGGCCTCCTGTCAGTTGCTACCATTACCAGTGAGTAATCTGAGAACCTCTCTGTATTCCCTGGTTTCTTAGCTTTCACCTGTCCCGGTGTTATCCCCCCTTTCGTCTTCCTATATCCATAAAAAATGCCACCCAGACAAATACACACACACACACACATAAACACACAAACAGGCAAACACACACACAGGCGCACAGACAGGCGCACACACAAACACACACGCACGCACACACACAAACTTCTATCTCTTTTCACTGATGGTTCAGCGTAACATAAAGCAAACCCCCTTATAAGTGTGCTTTTATACTTCTCTTGACAGATCCTCACTCTCACCCTCTCTCACCCTCTCTCTCTCTCTCTCTCTCTCTCTCTCTCTCTCTCTCTCTCTCTCTCTCTCTCTCTCTCTCTCTCTCTCTCTCTCTCTCTCTCTCTCTCTCTGTCTCTCTCCCTCTCATAGCTCTCACTCCATCTAGCTCTCCCTAATCCCTCACCCTTCCACTTTGATCTATGTCAGACAGCCTCTCTCCTTCCTTCAGTGGTGGTGATGATTCAATTCCTGGGTCTTCATTTCTGCCCATGCAGGTCCGTGTCCCCCCACCCCAACCACCACCACCCCCTCCACCACCCCGTCCCCCTCCCTGTGTGCTCCAAGATGTGGCCTTGTCTGTACTGGCCTATAGAGACACAACTTCTTTCACAGTAAGTTAATTATGGCCTTGACGTCGTTAACAAACCTTACCATCCCCTGTAGCAACTGCACAGGACCGACACGCATCTTGATAATCGGTCGATATTTGACACGACTTGAAGATGTTTAGTTATGTTTGGAGGAAAGTAGTTGAAAGAGAAGCAACCTTTGTATCATCGTGTCGATTGTAACTCGACTCTCACTCCCCCTCAAGCACAGCAGGGTGTAAACCATGGTGTTCAGACCATTGCTGTGTGGGGACTTGAGTGTGAGGCTTCATGTCAGCAGACCACTTACTGCTATCCTCGAGCACGATGCCTCAGAAGGACTTTAGAAGGACTTAATGTGCAGGTGAAACCCCAGTTTCAGCCTGATTTTTTAACACTTGAGGCTCCTTGGAAGGATTTCATTGTAAATTACGTAGATTATTTTAGTGGCAGTGACAAAAAAATGTTGGTCGCTGTCAATTTTTGTCGCTTTTGTTGTTTTTAAAAAATATGTCTGGCACTCCAATAACACAAATTCACTGTTGTCATTTTGGATAAACGGACCATCTGCTTTGACACAAAACGATAAACCAGTCATTATATAATCAACGCCATCTCCAATCTGTTCTACAGTATGCTCTACGCTCCGTTAGGTCCATCCTCCCTTCCTGTTTGTAACTCCAGGCGATCCGTCCAGAGATCTCCTGTCTCCCCTGCCAGGCCGCATCTCCATCCTTACCTCCA
>NC_044057.1:22453822-22456322 GCF_902167405.1 Gadus morhua
TAAACAAAACAAAAACAAACGTGGGGGATAGTGAGCCTGACTGATTTGTCGTTGTTGGTGGAGTTCAATGATGAACAGAAGAATGATGAAGATGGGGTGAATAAACTTCTTCATCCCATCCATTATTGATTCAACTAAATATACAGATAGCTAAGATCACAATGTAAAATAGTAAACACCTTACATGGTATATCTAACAGGTCAAATCAGACAAAACAATTATTGAAAGCTGTATGAATAATAAATCCACAGTCTTGACCTCCGCAGTGGTCCAAAATCAACTGTGTATTTCTGTCAAAACACGGCAAGCTCAGCCTCCACTGGGCACCCTTTTCATAAATCACTTCCTTTGACACCTCATCTCCTCTCTCCTTGTCCTGCACCCCACTACTCCTATCTAATCTCTAAGGAGCCACTTTCCTTAATGACTGGAACATTCTGTGCCTCATTACCATATAAACATAAATAAGACAGTACAGTACAGTACCCAGGAATTGCACAGTCTTTCTCCCACACACACACACACGCACACACACACACACACACACACACACACACACACACACACACACACACACACACACACACACACACACACACACACACACACACACACACACACACACACACACACACACACACAAACCTCTTCTGTTAAGAGTAAAGTGCACGTTTAAGCAAGTGGGTTTTAAGATATGCACTGCCACCATATCACTTTCACTTTCGTTTGCATGCAAACGAAAGTGAAAAGTGCAAACGAGCATGATTTAGTGCGGCGACGCCATCCCCCCACCATGCACCACCGCATGGACCTGTGCATGCGTGTGTGTGTACGCGTGCGGGCGGGCGGGCGTTGTACCTGCAGAGGCTGCAGACGAAGCAGCGGGGGTGGTAAGTGCGGCCCAGTGCGGACACAACCTCCCCGGTGATGAAGCCGTCGCAGCGGTCGCAGCGGGTTCCGTACAGCCTCTGGTAGTCCGCCGTGCACACATACTCGCCCTTCTTTTGGAAGAACCCAGAGCGGGCCAGGTCGCAGTTGCACACTAGCGATAGAAAAGAGAGAGAAGAGAGCGGAAGATTGGTCAATAAAACACATTGATTGATATGTGTGATGTGTGTGTGTGTGTGTGTATGTGTGTGTGAAATCAAGCTGTTTCAGCAGTGCGCATCAGTCAAAAATGTCAAAATGATAATACAGACGACGCCAGATTAGGCCACAGTGAATACAATAGAAATCGTCAATCCTAAATATTTTTTTCCGGTCTTTTAATTAGATTTTACGTTGTCTACCGAAGGTCAATCTGCTCAGCGGAGCGTCCCTCATTCTCTGGAGGATGAGTAAGCGATAAAGAGAGAAAGAGAAAGAGAGTGAGAAACAGAATGAAAGAGAGAGATAAAGTAAAAGAGACAGAGAAAGAGAGAGCCAAAAATAGAGCGAGCAAGAGAAAAAAGAGAGAAAGGGCAAAGTGTAGAGTAGAAAAGTGTTTAGTATTGTGTGTTTGCTTGGCTCCAGATGTGGATGAAAAACAGAAGTCAGCACTACAGTTAATTCCATTAAGATGGCCATTACTTGAACATGCCGCCCATTTATCCTGTTACCCTTCACTGTCTCATGCTATTTCAGAAAATCTGCTAACAGTTTTCAAAGGAGGACATCGCTCATAAGATTTCCATCTTCTTGCCTTGTCAAACAACACACCCATTCCCCATCACAGGTTGAGAAATGTGTGTTTGAGTGTCGAGTGTCAGTTTGCTGTATCGGCCCGAAATGTGCTCATACACACTGCATTGGTTTTCAGGGAGATATGGCGATATCAGCTGTTAAACACATTTTACAGGCAGACTACTCATTAAATATCAATGGTGAAGCGTTTGAGGTTTTGAGTTACAATTACAGACAACTGGATTATCTGTGTGGGTGTTGTCCTCCGATGGTTTGTGTGTGTGTGTGTGTGTTTGTGTTTGTGACACAGACGTGTGTGTGTGTCCATGGATATTGTCTGAGGGTGCATGTGTGTGTGTGTCTGCGTCTGTGTGTGTGGGCGTTTGTGTTTGTGACACAGACATGTGTGCGTGTCCATGGATATTGTCTGAGGGTGCATGTGTGTGTGTGTGTGTCTGCGTCTGTGTGCAACTACAGGGCTACTTTACGCCGACACGTTCAAACCACAAGCGCATTCTGCCCCTGCAAGCGGAAGTCAATCCCGGTGGGTGTGTAACGCTAGATCACTAGGTCTGTTGCAATGGATCAGCAGACTGCGCGGCAGGGCTTGTTTCCCCCTCATGATGTGGTCGACTGTATGGGGAACGAAAGGGAGGAGCTGGAGGGATTTTATGACCTCTGGAGGGATGAGGCTAGAGGCACAGGAGCCATGACCTAAGGCCTGATAGCATCATGTGAAGGTCAAGTCCTCTTTACACACATTGAAACACACACACAAAAAAACACACACACACACACACACACACAACCACACACACACACACACCAGACCAGCAG
>NC_044057.1:22458822-22483822 GCF_902167405.1 Gadus morhua
CAGATGATTGGCTGACTCCATTTTGAAGGACGGCCCCCTTTTCCCGGTTGCCAGGCGATTTAAACCTTCCCCAGTTGCCCTAGAGACAGCAGAGCCCCCAAATCTCGCTGGTGAGCAGCTTCTGGTGTTACTTAGTTAGTTTAATTCTCTCTTCCTCTGAAATAATGCCAGAGGTGAGTTGAATGTGTGCTCTTGAATAACACGGGATGAATAAGATGGGATGAACAACATTGGATGAATCCCGTGGGTCGGGGAAGATGCTGAAAACTGTTTTCTGTAATTCTGAGAAACTCAACAAGTGAATTCATTGATGCCAACCCTTAAAGTCCTACCAGTACACATCGCAACCCAGAAGTTTCACACAAGAATATGTAGATCAATTAAAACTTAAAGTGTGATATACTAAATTAACAACCACAACTATGCCATTTTAAGTTTGTATTACAAACCCTAACCCTGAGATGTTAGTCTCAGGGTTAGGGTTAGGGTTAGAGTACACTTGTGCAATATCGAAAAAACATCTCCTGAAATATTTATTGAAAATAAATCCTGCTGTATTGTTAGCACAACAAACAACATCAACGTTTTCCTTGGTAAGCTAACCATGAATCCGTTCTCAGGTGCTCCACCCTTTAGCACTGCAGTCACCCGCACAGCAAGGGTTTGGGCGGGCACAGACGCTCAGACTGCGGGTACATGTGAGAGACATGACTTGGCTTGGCACAGATTACCAACACACAACCGGTAACATATGGTGTGGGAATGAATCCATGCTACTCCTGCAGGACTGGTCAAGCCTGTTCTATAACCCTGAGCATAAACAGTCCATTCACTTCTAAGTAGCTTACTTCATCTTCTTGCTGGAAAAATTTTCCTGCAAGGCAAAATTCATATTTACATTAAACGCCAACTTTAATGTAAATATGTCACCTATTGGAGGGTTTCACATGATGTAACGCACATTCGATGCCACCACACTCACTCATTCAAACAGTAATTACTGGTTGCTTGGTTATTCTAGAATATTTAGTCGAGAAGAACCAAGGACAGCTTATTTGATTGGACTTCAGATCACATGATTCGAACCCTGCTGATGGATGCATCCACTCACGTTTGCTGAACTGGACTAAGCATCATATCTGCTAATTGTGGGATCTATATCTTTATTTGAATCACTTCCAGGGTTGGAGACTAATTAGGAGTCAGTGGGACGATGGCGTTCCAGTCCCTCCTTTGCTGCATGAGTTTCTTTTTGCTGATTAGAGGTTAGCATGGAGGCAGGCATCTGTGCAGCTGTGGTCATTATAAATGTACTGATTAGCCCTCCACGGGGGGTGCTGAATGATTTGGTATTTATCTTCAGCAAGCAGATGCAATTAAAATTCACTGCTCAGTGCCGGCCAGGTCTTGTGTCCCTAAAATACCAGTTCCCCACCCCCCCCCCCCCCCCCCCCCCCACCCCCCTTCCGCTCTCATCTATTGACTGTTGACAGAATTAAAGATGATCCCATGAACAAGTAACAGAGGTGAAGTATTTAGGGATAATTTTAGATTTTCAGTTACATTTTCAAAGTCTTTCAAAGAGATTTGAAAAACGATTAAGGATAACCTCAGCTGTTTCAAGATGATAAGAAATTGCTTGACATTTGAATGTGCCTTGCTGTACTACAACTCAATGATGCTTTCACATCAGTCCTATGGTTTAACCACCTGGACCCAGGACAACCAGTAAGTATTTAAATCCATAGAGTCCTTTACAATCGGGCCATGTACTCATGTCTAGTTGTCTGTAGCCATGTTACTAATAATGTGTTTTATTGTAACTTGTTGTACTTATTTTCTTCTTTTCCTTGTGTTTCATTGCATCTCGCTGTACATTAATCATTTTATTTTCACAAAAGCCCTTCTAGGGTCGGGTGATGCAAATCAGTGTTCTCAGTTTGTCTATGTACACTGTCCCTTTAAATTAAATAAACCATAAATCATAAATAATATTCTTCATTCGCTGTCCCGCCGTAGAATCATCCACCCTGCCCCCGACTTGATCTCAAGCCACGCCCTTTTTACTGTTGGCTACCTCCGCTCCTCTGTTCATCTTCTTCTCTCCTGGAACAAAGAAAATTATTCGGACACAGGCTTTGTAATTAAAGTGGATTGGATTGGATAATTGGATGTGTCTTAGTTTGTTTTTACTTTGCAGGTGGCTTGGTTTCCAGCGAAACGTAATCATTATCAAGAACTTTCTTCAGTGCGGAAGAACGAAAAACAGCAGGAGACTTTATAAGTGTACGCATCACATTGTGACAACAATAAAGTTTCTGTTTTTTCGGATTGAGAACTTTCTAGATTCGCAACACTAAGAAAATAGAACAAAATTAGTCAAATTTGACACATTAATCTGATTAACATCAACCATTCCTTCACTGTCACATGTTCCTCGCCCACCAAACTGCCTATTATATAGCTGTTAGCTCATGATAACGAGCAATTAGATAAATTAGCCGTCTCTGTACAGCCGGGCGCAGGAACCTGCCTGTCCCTTGTAATCCTTTCTATGCCGCTGTCAACACAATGCTGCTAATGCCAATCGCCTTAGCTCAGAAGCTATGTGCATGTTGCCGGGAAACACACACACGCACACACTCACACACACACACAGAGACTAAAAACCAAGATATACTGTGTATATTCCCAGTCGGGATCTGCGTTTTTCAGATAGAATGGTATATCATGGTTGTATACAATTTGTCTCAGAATATGTCTTTCGTTACTTTCACGCTCCATGAGCCTAAAAAAGCAGGTAGGATGGATCTCCTTCTACTTCATCACTCAGCGAGGACCTGTCAGAGAAAATAAAGTGCTCCTCCACCGGCCCAAAGAACAGTTGCTGGGTCTTCAGACGCAGTTCATACAGATAAAAACCCATTTCGATACGCACCGAGATACATGGAACATTGATGAGGTATCTATAAGATTAGAGAGTATATTTGTGTGTGTGGAAAGTATGGAGCAAATTGTAAACAGAACAAACAGTGCCAGTGCCTTTAAGGGTCGATGGGCACACAATTCTGAATGAATCAACCAAATTAATCTGTATGTGGCTCTTCAAAGAGCTTCTATTATTCCTGCAGGTGTGATGTCTATTGATCAGATGGATGATAGATGGACCTCCCAGCCTACCCAGTGGGTGGCACCAACTGGTAGGCTGAGCTATCCATCAGAAGTCTTGGTGGACACTCCCTTGCGGGATTTCACTATATGGTCGGGTTTTGGAATTGCTTTTAATGGCCAATCAATATCACACCTGGTGGTACGGAAGGGGCCCTTTAAGTAGGAGCTGTGAGTCAGTGTGTAGGTGGTTGCTGTGGAGACATATGGTGGCCTTGTAGGGCCCCTCTGGCCGGCTGAGGACACCAGATGCCAAGGTCCACTCAGGGCCACACAGGCTGGGTGTACCCAGCAACCACACACACACACGCACACGCACACGCACACGCACACACACACACACACGCACACGCACACGCACACGCACACACACACACACACACACGCACACACACACAACCACACGTTACAGACGTGTCTAGTTCACCGTCATGCAGGCTGTGTTCAGTCAAATAAATAGCGATCTGTTTCCGGTGCATGTAGGCCTATCTGCCTGAGCCCACGTTGAAATAAGTTGGATGTTGAATGTGGATGGCGCAGTTGTTGAAATAAACAGATTGATTTCATACAAATCAGAAAAGCCGCTCCCTGTGGCATTGTGTGTGCGTGTATACGAGGTGCGTGTGTGTGTGTGTGTGTGGGGTCGGGTGGGTGTGTGTATATGCCAGTGCCACACACATCTTTTTTGTAATCACCTCAGAGCTAATGACTCTTAAACTCCTGAACACACACACGCACGCACGCACGCACGCACGCACGCACGCACGCACACGCACGCACACACACACACACGCACACACACACACTGTGACACACACACACACACACACACACACACACACACACACACACACACACACACACACACACACACACACACACACACACACACACACACACACACACACACACACGTGTACCAGTCCCTCAGGATGTGGATGCTGGATCCAGGATCCAGACGAACAGGGTGTGTGGGGGGAGGGGGGTCCCCCCACCCACACATCCGGGTGCTGATGAGGCCTCCCGCCGGAGCCCTTTCCTCCACCGGAATGTCTCCCTAGCAACCGGGCTGTTGGCGTGGTGATTGGACGAGCGTGGCAGTGGTTGCCATAGCTACAGGAAGCCCGGCTTCATTGAACCCCCCCCCCCCTTTCCTTATCCTCCCTGCCACCCAGTTCCTTTTTTCCGTGGTACCTTTCCCTCTTTGTCCCTCTCTCTTTATCTCTCCTCTTTCTTCCGCTCTCCCTCTCTCTCCATCCTAGATAGGTCACTTTCCCTCTCCTTTTCGTTTGTTTGTCTTTGCTCTCCATCTCACCCTCTCTATCCCCTCTCGCTCTGCCTCTATATCTCTCTATCTCTCTCTCTCTCTCTCTCTCTTTCACTCTTTATCTCTACATCTCTCTATATTTTTCTTTCCCGCTCTCTCTCTCTCTCTCTCTCTTTCACTCTTTATCTCTACATCTCTCTATATTTTTCTTTCCCGCTCTCTCTCTCTCTCTCTCTCTCTCTCTCTCTCTCTCTCTCTCTCTCTCTCTCTCTCTCTCTCTCTCTCTCTCCTTCTCTTTCTCTCTCTCTCTCTCCTTCTCTTTCTCTCTCCTTCTCTCTCTCTCTCTCTCTCTCTCTCTCTCTCTCTCTCTCTCTCTCTCTCTCTCTCTCTCTCTCTCTCTCTCTCTCTCTCTCTCTCTCTCTCTCTCTCTCTCTCTCTCTCTCTCTCTCTCTCTCTCTCTCTCTCACTCTATCCTGATCTCTCACTTGTGTAAGTGTAATGGAGTGGTGAGGTCATCAACTCACTGCAAGAGTGATGGGAGCTGATGGCCGTGCAGACGGAGGTCATCAGTGCCAGAAACGGCAGCGAAAGACTGAATTTTCTGGTCAAAACCGGTCACAACTCCATCCCTAAAGCAGACTCCATTAGTTTACTAAAGCAAGCAGAGCGTATTTTTTCTTTCTATTTCTGCTTTGCGTCGTTTTTTTTTTTCCAAATGAAAAAATCTGCTTTCACTCTTCAATAATTAACAAGCCCAGCGAGCAGATCGGTGGTTTGATAAATGACAGGGATACGTTTCTGTATATGTGGGTCGACTGCTATACTATTACTGTTGGAGTGTAAAGGGGGCAATTTAGGCTATGGCGGCGGGGAGCAGAAATGTGGTCAGTGTGTCAGGAGCCAGATATGCCTGATTCAGCCCCTCTGGTGTAATACAACACCCCATATCATACGTATACCACATGTTAGCCGAGCTGCTACCATGCACTGTAGCTGCTACATCAGGGGACTCTGAACAGTGCCACCGCCACTTGATATGGAAATCTGTCAATGATGGCTGCTGGGTTCTCTGTCGTTTCCAACCAGGGCTGACTTCATGAGCTCTCCCTTATTTCCACAGGCTGTAATTGGCCACTGCTGCTGCTGTATAATGGTCTTAAATTAGAGGTTAACGACCAATGATTAGCATGCTGTTATTCCTCAAGCCAACGCATTGGAAACGAGTGATGCTAATGGCTAACGTGTCTACAATAGGAAGCTACTTGGAGTTGATAATATAGGGACAAAATGAGAGGAGCATGATCGGATATGGGTGAGCTTGTGTGAGTGTGTGTGTGCGTGCGTGTGCGTGCGCGTGTGTGTGTGTGTGTGTTATGCGATCAGTTATTTTGATTGTAGAACTATTGTCAGTTACCAGGGTCCCAAAAAAATGTTTGGGCCAGTAGATGCTTCAGCTGGCCGGGAAGTGAAATTTGTGTCTTGCTTTTCAATATCTTACAGCCATATGGATACTAGTATTAAATACTGGACTCAAACATTTTCAGAGAGTCAGACCTATCAAAGTAAAACGTAAATAAACTGGAACATTTGAAGAAAAGAGTGAAAGAAACAAACAAACAAACAAACAAACAAGAACAAAGAATACTGATAGAATACCTCACAGCGAAAGAGGAAGGATTCAGAAACGATATTAGCTGTCAAGGTCAGTAAACTGGATGTGAGCAGTAAGCCCTGGCCAAATCCCCAGAACAGAAAATACTGTAATTCCTCAAACAGACATTACCACTATTTCCACACATCCCCGTGATAGGATTCACCACTTAAAATAGTAAATCAACAATAACAATAGCGCAACACATACGATTTAACTCATGGTCTCTGATAATCGTTTGTGTGTCTGCTTCCAGCATGTGAAATATACTACATGTAAGTGCCAATGTAATCAGAGGGCATCATCAGAAACAAGATACTGGAGGTTGCTGGTCTCATGGCTTGAGTCAGGGGGGAGCAGTGCCCTTGCAAATCAAAAGGGTGAGGAATAAGAGGGCACTATCTAGAGACCTTCATTTTCTTTTGTCTCTGTAAGGGATGGATTAGATGATGATGATGATGATGATGATGATGATGATGATGATGATGATGATGATGATGATGATGATGATGATGATGATGATGATGATGTTGATGATGATGATGTTGATGATGTGGGGATTTGAAAAAACTAATATTTGAATGGACAGGGGAAGCAGACCTAGCCTTGCTACATGGACCAAATTAAACACATAATTTAATGTAAGGGTATACAAACAGCCGCCTCCCTTCCTCTTCTGCCTCTCTCTCTATTCCTCTCTCTCTTTTCATGTTCTCTCCCTCTTTTTCCTCTGTGACACAGAATATAGCCTTCCTATTGGCTAGCAGAACTATAGTGATGCTGAGAATAACCACCAACCAGGGCATGTGCCCCTTCACACCGTTGCCACAGCAACCTCTCACAACCACTTTGTATGTGCATGTATGTGCAAGTGTATGTGCATGGGTACGTGCATGTATGTGTGTGTGTCTGTGTGTGTACGTGTGTACATTGCTCTCCTTTTTCCATATGTGCGTCTGATTGTTTGTTTACCGATGTTTAACATGTGTGTGCTTACAGTTGTGTGCTCACAGAGCATGTAATACGTCTCTGATGAGCAGGCTGTGGATGATGTCATGGATTTTGGACCAGCTGTGCACTGACTGAACAGCACTGACTGGCAGCAAGAACACATTTGTTCATTTTCAAATGGTAAAAACAGAAATAGAAATATCAATACATTTCAAAGACAGGTAAGCATTGCAGGAAGTTCTCCCTGCAGAGATTGCAGTGCTGTAAATATCCATAGGACTGAAATAAAATTGCATTCATTGGAATTAAACAGTTGTATACAAAACTGCCACTCTGCATTATAGATTCCCTCTACTCTGCTCTATACTGCACTCATGCACTCATTATATATTTAATAACTGCAACCTTTGATAGAAGTTCATATTTACGTTTTGCCTGATAACAGACTTATTAGCCTGTATTTATTATAATGTATGCATTACAATGATTGCACCTATTGCCAGAGCGATGTTTGTGTGTTTGTGCAGGTTGTCTCAGCTGTAGCAGTCCTCTACTGGCCCTGATGGACTCATTAGACCACAGAGTACAAGAGAGACACAATCCTCTCAGCTGGTGGTTCAGAGACCCCCTGCACAGCTCCTCTGATCCTCTACAATCCCCCCAACACTGGCACAATACTCTGTTGGCTCCCTCAACCAGTGGGTTTTTAAGTGAGTGCTTGTGTAAGGGGAGAGCGAGTGCGTCTGTTTGTTAGCGTGCGTGTGTGTGTGTAAGGGGACCATGATTGTGTGTTCCAGCGTGTGAGTGTGTTTTTGCACATTCACAAGTGTGTGTGTTTGTGTGTGTGTGTGTGTGTGTGTGCGTGTGCGTGTGTAACAAGCATAGAGGAATAGAGAAACAAAGAGATAGATGGTGAGGGAGAGAGAATAAGTGAGAGAAAGAGAGAGCATGTGAAACTGGAGCAAAATGACGTCAGAAGGACATTGGCTACCATTCATTTTATTTTCCCCCCAGAACAAAAACACTGGGCAGCTCAGCCCAGAACCACCCCAGCCCTGGGGCACCTTTACACAACAACCACCCATCCCCCAAGATAGCACCGTGCATCCCCTTTCATGCTTCCCAACGATTCCTTGTACTCCTGCCTTACCTGTGCAGGTGAAGCACTTGACGTGGAAGTGGGTGTCCTGAACTCGCACCACCTCCCCCTTGCACACCTCCCGGCACCGCTGGCACCTGATTGACCCAGAGCTGGCACCGCGCCCCCCGGCTGCAGTGCCTTGCTGATGTGTTCCTGCAGAGGAGAGAAAGCATGTCATTAAGTGCATGTAATTATTGCAAACTATGTTCAAAGAGTGACCGTTGAGAAATGTTTGCGTCCGAGCGACATTGAGCATCTTACGTTCCACGTAATGGAGTAAGCAACGGAGAACCTGTGCACTTATTTCCCACGTTGTTAGATTGTCCGTTAACCATTTCCAATTACATAGACACAAGATGGCTCACTTCTGAAGAGAAGATACAATTCAGATCACATTATCGCTTGGTCAAATTGTTTCATTATTATTGTATCACCTGAGCATGATGAAACTCATGTAATGAACATAATCATATTCTCATCGTGTGACAATATTCTTAGATCCCTTTTAACCTTCCACAGCTCCTCTCCTCAGTACTACTCTGAATATCTTTCGCCCTCAATAGAGACATAGAGGGGTGCGCATAACTGTCACTTACACCATGCACCGAACAACAAATTATCGGATGTGTGTATATTGTGTTTACACACAATGTGTATATTTGAAATCCCAGCCACTGTGCGTGCTGCCGCACCCTGGCATTTTGCAGGTAAAAAGTGTATTAAACGATATATTCTCTCTGGATTTGAGGTAATATGATAAATGCCTGTAGCTCTGTCAACTGCGGCGCTCAAGGCGTGAGTCTTTACACCTCTATAAACCTCTGGTGTGCTTGCCCGCTCACTTTATTTTCTCTATTTTCACTCGCACTCGCGCGCCCACTCATGCGAGTCAACAGTGCTGTGTCAGGTTAGGATGGGTCTGCTGTACTCTCTCTGTACGCATTAGCTAACTTGTCAGACTCGTCCCGCGGGCGTGAAAGGCGATCTCAGCCAGTCGGGAAAACATATCGCTCTGCCTAACAGGGATTCAGGAGCACCACATGGAGTAGTCGTTTGACGATACAAAATATAGTCTGTTATATCGGTTACATTATCATTGCTCACATCGCAAACTCCATCAAGACAAGAGGATCGGAGCCTCTGTGAGATTTGGAGAGAGGAGGGTAAGGGTAATCTCGTCGTTAAGGTGTTTGATTCCCATCTGAAAGGATTTTCACTGTAATTCAGGAAATAAAATATTAAATTCGATAAACGAGCTTAATACTCTGCTTAATACTGCATAGATTGATTTAACAGCCATTAACTACTACAGAAGATTAGTGCCATCCTTCCAATATAATGGAAGCAGCTGTATTCACATCCTCTTAATATTGAGCTCCATCGTCCCACAAGAGTGCTCCCCCCACCGCTGAAGGAGATTCAACCAGAGGGCAGCCAGCCTGCTTAGCTTGATCTAACCTTTCATGCCAGGAACCACCTTTGGTGGTGCTTTTGCCCCCATCCAATATTTTGTGCAGTAAAATAAGCTATGCCACAATCATTACCGTGACAGAAAGAGAGATAATCCTCAATTTTCCATAATCTCATTTTCCATACGGATAATATGGGTGTGGCAAATACATACATTTTAGATATTTTTTTTAGAACAAAGGGGTTAATTGTTGCCATCCCAAGTGCAGCAATCATTTATTGTTCCTGACCCACAGCTTGAAAACCACTGACTCATGATGGAGTCCGTAGTTTGCCAGAAGCTTCTCCATGCCCCGGGCGAGATCAGGGACAACTGACATGTTTTTCGAATGATCTAGCTGCACTCTGCCCATGAGGACTGAAACAAAACGTCAATTGTGCATCACGGGCACCAGTGCGTCCATCCACCGTGGGCACAGGAGAGAATGTGCACATGACTTCAGCTGTTATTGTCCTCGCCAGTGCACGTTGGTGGGCCCTGGGAGATGCGTGCGCCTGCTTCGCTTCAACACTCCCAACATCCCACACACAGGTTTCTATTAGCACATTGTTGTGCACACAATGCTGGCACTGGCAGCGCCACTGGGTCGCCATAACCCAGCAGCAGCAGCACAAACACATATACTCATATACTGTCAGCTATACCCACAAACAAACACACACACACACACACACACACACACACACACACACACACACACACACACCTCACTCTGTCATGCACACAAACACACACAAACATAAACACAACTCAAACATACCTCTCTCGTAAACACATTCACACACACACACACACACACACGTCATCCTTACACACAAATAACAAAACTTTGTGTATGTGTGGATCTTTGCCTTTGTGTGTGTGTGTTTGTGTGTGTGTGTGTGTGTGTGTGTGTGTGTGTGTGTGTGTGTGTGTGTGTGTGTGTGTGTGTGTGTGTGTGTGTGTGTGTGTGTGTTCGTGCACGTGTGAGTGGCGTGTCCATGTGTATAAAAGCCAACAAGAAGGGGACCCAGTGTTGAATTGTGAGGGCAGGTAAATAATGAGCAGCAACGAACCAATCAGGTGTGAAGGAAAGATAATCGAAAATAATGGTGGGAAGCAGCAGAGCTCTTTGTGCACTGACAACACCTACGCAGACACACAGCACAACCCAGACAATGGTACGGTCCGCCTGGAAACAACGCTTAACAAACCTTTCCCATGGTACACATCCCCTTGGTCGTCCAATGCTATATTAACCACACTGACCTTGTTATATATGCACAGCTACTACAGCAGCAAGAAACAAAGCCAATTATTTTGAATGCCTTGTATTTGGAGCAGGGCAGCCCAGGAGGATTTCCTCTAATGAGGGTCTGTAATCTGCTCATTTACTAACGTGGCCACTGGGTAACAACACAGGCTTTGGCGTGTGTGCTGTGTGTGTGTACTGTGTAGTGTGTGGTGTATGCGTGGCATGTTTAGCATTTGTGTGTGCGGTATGTGTGTAGCGTGTGTGTGTATCTTGCGTGTAAACAAAAACCCCGTTAGAAGGCAACAGTCCTGTAGTGGTCCTAGGACGCGACGGAGCTTTGTTCCTCCACTTTCTTTAACCCTACCCCCCTCTGCCCCAGCCTTTGCAGATTTTTTTTTACAATCCTGAGTTTTGATTTATCAAAATCTGGTAATTGGGGTATAAGCCTACACACAAAAAAATCGTAGATAAAAAAACAAAAAAAAAAACAGCTTCAATACAGAACAGACACGGAGGCACGACGCTGAAGGCAATACGCGACCGCCTAATTGCGCCAGCGTGTTCAAAACACGCTAAACCTCGCCAAGCTCTTCCCTGTATGAGCCCATTAGCGAGCCCCTAAAACTAGCATCCTGCCCCACCCCCCATCCCCCCCTGCTGTCAGGGTGTTGACTCCCCCTGTTCTAATGTCAGCCGACCGGTCCACAGGTGTTAAGCACTGACTCTAGACCTGTGGGTGGCCCTTCCCCGTGGCACTAAAGTGTGTGTGTGTGTGTGTGTTTGTGCGTTGCTAACAGTATGTCCTCAGGCGTAGAGCGGCTGCTCCTGCTATTCCCCCGGCCCGCCACACACACACACACACGCACACGCACGCACACACACACACACACACACACACACACGCACACGCACACGCACGCGCACGCACGCACACACACACGCACGCACGCACGCACACGCACACGCCCAAGCCCACGCCCACGCCCACGCCCACGCCCACGCCCACGCGCACACACACACACACACACACACACACACACACACACACACACACGCACACGCACACGCACACGCACACACCCTTTCCCTGACCTGAGGGCCCCTGAAGAGATGAGGAGAGCATGCTGGGAGATTATTCACGTGGGGATGTAAGAAGATGGGTCGTGACAGGCCCCACCCTCCCCCAGCCCCTCCCAATCTCTCTATGAGCGGGAAACCATAGTATGGAATGAAATGATAGAGAACTCTCTCTCCTCTGACTTTAGGTCCCACTGCCAGGAGCTTGGGGGGGGGGGGGGGGGGGGGGGCATTTATCACAGGGCTGAAGGAGCGTCCAGTGACATCACACACCCACATAGTATTCTGTCGGTCTACGGAGAAAGGGAGGGGCCACACTCTGCTCTACGGTCTGAATGTGCGATCCCACCAGAGCCAAGGTCACGCAGAGAACAAGCGGAGGACGGAGGAGGCAACCAGTGAGCATCGCCATTTCTCAAATGTCGGTGCTCTTCATTCATTTATTATCGCATGAATGATTGCCATGACTTTAGCCATGGTCATTCGCACTCATTTTTCTCAAGGTATAATGTAAAATGTCCCTCACACCCTATGTGTGGCATGGGTTAAAGGTCTATTAAATGTCTATTATATTTGCATAATCATTCGATTGGCTCTAGTTTTGCCGCTCCACAGATTAGGAGGGCGGACAGCGATCGTAACTGCCACCAGTTTAGATTCTTTCTTTGTTCCAAGAATCCGAATGATTCATGGCTTACACCAAACCTGTCACTGGCAAAGAGTTATTGTTTGCCATTCAGGTTCAGAGCGTCAAGCTTTAAAACGTAACAGCACCTGCTATAGGGAACATAGATTTTTGATACTAATATGCAATATTTATACCTAAGCTCCAGATGTTTTTTGTTGATATTTTCAATTTTACTGCTGTAAGAAAGATAGAGAGAATGGGAGGTAGAAAGAGTAAAAGCAAGAGAGAGCAGGACCGAAAGAGATAGAATTAAATAGAGAGGCAGAGGAAGAGGGAGGGTGAGAGAGTAGGAGAAAGGGGGAATGAGAAATAGAAAACATGGGCAAAGGACATCGAAAAATAGAGCGGCAGAGAGAGAGCGACAGAGAGCTACACCGGGATAAAGAAAGACAGAGAGATGGGGGGTGAGAGAGAGAAGGCCAGAGAGGGAGAGACTAATAGGTTGTCAGCACTGTCAGTGATGAATGGCTCTGCAGGTTCCCACAATTCCCTGAGCACAATGATCGGTATATTGATCAACACAAGTTTTATCAGTCCCCAGAAACAACCACACAAACACACACACACACACACACACGCACGCACGCACGCACGCACGCACGCACGCACGCACGCACGCACGCACGCACGCACGCACGCACGCACGCACACGCACACGCGCACACACACACACACACACACACACACACAAACACACACAGGAAGAACAAAGCTGGAGGAGAGCAGAAACTGTGAGTAAACTTTATGAAATGTGCTCACATGAATAACCTCTGCCTTTTCGTTCTTGCAGTGTTTTAATATGGCTGTATGTGTGGCTGGGTGTATTCTATGCGTGTCTCAGTGTATGTCATGTGACATGTAAAAAAAAGAATTGTCCTGGCCAGATGTTCAAATATTTTATTTATGACCTATATTTATACTATAAACACAGCACTCTTCTAACTACCCTCAGTGACAACGAGAGACGTACGCCAGAAAGATCAAATGCCATTTGTATCTAGTGTGTGTGTGTGTGTGTGTGTGTGTGTGTGTGTATGTGGATGAGGGATATCACAGTGAATGTAGTGGAAAACCGCCCACAGCTCAGTCTAAACTAGCATATTCATGTCCATGCTATGAATATATGCTTCAGGAGAGGATAGGAGGGAAGAAGAGTATAGATAGAGGGAAGAGAGTAGATTGGCGTAGAGAGGAGAGGAAAGGTAAGGAGATGAGATAACAAATGAGGAGGAGAGAAGTGGAGAAAAAGAGCAGTAGAGAGGAAAATAGACAGGAGTTGAAAGGTGAGGTGACATGTGAGATGAGTGGCGAGGAGAGCAGAAGAGAGATCGGGAGGAGAGTAAAGGAGAGCAGAGGAGAGGTGAGGAGCGGTGAGGAGAGGCAAGGTGGTGCAAGGAGAGGAGACCAGACAAGAGAGGAGAGGCGAGGCAAGGAGCGCAGAGGAGAGGAAAGGAGAGGAGAGGCTAGGAGAGGACAGTAGAGGCAAGGCAAGGAACAAAGAGGAGAGGAAAGGAGGGAAGAGGCTAAGAGAGGACAGGAGAGGCAAGGAGTTGAGAGGAAAGGAGAGGGGATGAGGGGAGAGGAGTTGCTAGGAGAGGCAAGCCAAGGATAATAACGGAGAGGGACTGATGGTGAGAAGAGGGGACGAGAGGGGAGAGCAGAAGAGAAAGAATAGAGTGATGACAAAGGCAGAAGTAGACTAAGGTAAGAGAAGGAGTTAAGGTAAATGGGAGGATGGGGAGAGTTGACAGATGTTCTTTAACTTATGTACTTGTTTTTTTTGCCTGTGGCTGATGTACTGACACATGTCACACCACCATCTGTCTGCCACGTCTCACACTCACACACACACACACAAAACAAACACACACACACACACACACACACACACACACACACACACACACACACACACACACACACACACACACACACACACACACACACACACACAATCATATTCCTGACATACCAATTGTTTGATATCATCCATGTGCATCTGTTTATGCACATGTGTGAGTGTGTGTACTGTATACCTGCGTCCAGATAACCGACACTCTTTGGTGACAAAACTACGCTCACACTGTGACAGCTGAGAGGACATCAGAGCTCCACAAAGGCATTCTCAAAATGATTCCGTAGCAAGGGCATGGGAGAAGCAAATAGTGCAGGGCCAGAAGAAGAGGCAAAACATAGGCAGCCAAGACGTGGCGCTGGAGGACTAAGGGTACTGAATTATGCATTCACCTCCTGACCCCACATAATGACATGCCACATGATGAAAGATGCAGTTCCTCTTGTAGAGAGGAAAAGGTGAACTCCAGTGTGTGTGTGTGTGTGTGTGTGTGTGTGTGTGTGTGTGTGTGTGTGTGTGTGTGTGTGTGTGTGTGTGTGTGTGTGTGTGTGTGTGTGTGTGTGTGTGTGTGCATGCATGTGTCACATGGAGGCTGGAAGGCGCGTGGCAAACATCTTCTGAACTTGCCTGAGAGTCAGCCTCAGGAGAAGAGATGAGAGGGAATCTACAAAGTTCCCCTGCCAGGCTTGAGGTTATATATACTGCGGCGTGGTTTGCAGGAAACAAAAAAACAAACAAACTGTACGATTTAGTGGACAACAGAAACCCCAGTGAATACCCCTAACCTGTCTGAAATGTTTGACTGTGTTTGGAGCCAGTTTCCATGGGCATGGTGTGAAAGCGCTGAGGGTCATGAAGTGAATACAAAGTGGCCTTGTGCCTTGTCTTGCATGAGGGGGGCATGCTGTCCATCTCATGACCCATGCTGTTCCTTTGAGTACATGCGGAGGGATGGCACATCTCGCAGCGCAGAAGACAAAAGACACATAGAGCAATGAAGATACAGTCAGAGTGGGGACAGTCATAGGAACATGAACTCCTCTTACAACACACAAACACACACAAAAAAGAGTACACACACAATTACACACACTCCACACACAGACAAACATATACCACACACAAACTCTCACACGCATATACACGTACACACTCTCTAGCACACACACACACACACACACGCACACACACACACCGCGACAAACAGCTGGTCCCCCGCTTAACCAGCAAAGCCGCCTGATTCAGCTGACAAGGAATCAGTGTCAGAGTCAGCTGATCTGGGGTCCATTCAGAAGGAGAGAGGCCCCCCTTCGGGGCTCTGCTGGGATCCAACTTAATCAGCTGGTTCAGGGATGAGCATGTGCGCTGTCCCTTTGGGCTGTGCTCTGCTCCCCATGTGCTAAATCACAGCTCTCTGAGCGCATGAGTACAGACAGAAGCCCTATTGTCAGGCAAGAGATGCCTCCACAATCAGTTGAACAGACACTTCTTGAAGAAATCTAAAAATAGACGTGGTTATTTGAAGTGGTCCTTTGAGAAAGTGCAACAGATGAGCCCTTTACCGGCGCTAGAGGTCGTAGGTCAACCCTAGGACCTGGTGTCGGCGAGAATTGACTCGATTGATTGATGTGTGAGAG
Source organism: Gadus morhua (assembly GCF_902167405.1). Classification (NCBI taxonomy): domain Eukaryota; kingdom Metazoa; phylum Chordata; class Actinopteri; order Gadiformes; family Gadidae; genus Gadus; species Gadus morhua. The sequence goes on from NC_044057.1 coordinate 22,474,963, forward strand.
AAAGCGGGCAGAGAAATTAGTAGAAGTAGAAGCATAAAAGGACAGCAGCTGAGAGCTATTGTAGGTGGACAAAGACTCCACAAAATGCTTTTTGAAATGAGTTCAGTAAACACTGCCTTGACCTCCAAATACACTTAGTTATCTTCTCTAACCTGAGACAATTCTCAGATTCCTCTAAAACCACAGCCAACAACTTAAAAACCGTTCTGCATCAGTCCCTATCAGTTATTCAATTATAGGCTAACACTATTACATATGCAACTATAAATAGGCTACAGGGTCATCAAATATTGAGTAGATACTTTGTTATTGTGATTTTTTACAAAGCCCTACATAAAATGCATGGTTGGTATGTGTCTTTGTATTCCAAACTAACTAGTGTGCTTGCGCTGTTAAAGGTAGCACGCGCACAACGGACTTACCACTGGAACTCATGATGCCAAACGGTTCTTATCCAAAACAAAGCCGCTTCCTTCGGAATAATCCCATAAAGCACAAAGGAAAAGCTTCACTTTACACTTTGTTTCGTTATACGGATAGACTTGTTAAAATTCCGCTGAAACGTAGATGATGCTCCGGACTGAGTCAAGGCTTCCAAATACAATTTTGTCACGAGCAGCCAACACGAGGAGAAGAATAATAAAAGCCAGGTGGTAAATAGTGTTCTGGACACACGAGAATGTTCCCGATATTCTTGAATTTCCAGCCACAGTTTCCACCGGTTCTGCTCGAGCCAACAATGTTAGTCAGAGGAAACTGACAGCAAACGACCATACAATGCTGTTCAGTCGCATTCCACCTTCTACGTTAGCTACTGGCTCTTTCTAGATCTCCACTGGCTCTTCTCTCCCTAGCGGTGTGCTGTCACTGTGCGCTCCTGCTCCTGCTGCTGCTGCTGCTGCTGCTGCCGGACGGCAAGGGCTCGCGCGCTCTCATCAAACTCCCGATTTCCATCCCGGCTTTATAGGCGACGTCACTGCCAGGGTGGGCGCGCGAGGGTCGGTGCGAAACGAGACAGAAAATAACGGAGCGGACGATTGTTCTGAGCGTGGATAAACACAAGTGTCAAGGCGTATGGGCTTGAATTGGGGTTGGGCTCTTTTCCCCCCTTAATTCCATCAACGCCTAAAACTGTTATGACGTCGCCCTCTCCTGGAAAGTTGATGCATAGGCAAATTAGTTAATTGGATTATCTAGAGATTGCAGTGAAGCTTTATGCGCTTTTGTTTGGGAAACAAACAACACATTTCAAGGCAATATGTTCAAATGTTCATGAATTACATATAATCGTAAATGTGTGTGATTTCCTCTCCACCTTCGGACTTTCCTTCACTTCTAAATGCATGAGCTGAGCGCTGTCCCAATGACTGCATGTTTTCGATGATAACAACAAGGGATGCCATCTAGCGACCATATTAGGGCAATATGTAAAGCGTCTCAGAGTACCATATTATATATATAATAATAAATTTCATTTTTTATTATTATTATTAATACAAGACAATAACAATTCATGTTGTTGTATATACGTATGTATTTATTGATGCATGCATGCATTCATTAAATTATTTATTTATTTTCTTTATGTAAATGAATAAATTATTGAGGAGTATATGGCATACTATATCAGTTAATATTTGCTTTCAATTGTTTTTCCTCAAAGATATTAAATCAAGAAAGTTATTTGTATTTAAAGGAGACATATTATGGTATTTTCCCAACAAGTGAACATAGTATATGTTTATGGAAAACATGTTTTTTTTTAAGCTGTTTGCTTGACATAGAAAAAATAAAATCTCGCCTTCCTCTATTCCCCTCTGTTTCAGTCCCTTCAGAATGCGCTGTTTCTGGTGTTTTTCAAGTTCCCCCCGCCGGAGCTGCTCGTCCGCTGGTCCACGAAATCTTAGCTATGCTCTGATTGGAGGGGAGTGGGGAGGTGGGAGGTAATATTCAAATTTGCCTACGTAGGCGCATGGACATATTATAATTCCAAAATGGCGCCCATTGTAAACTGCTCAATGGCCAGGGCCGTGTTCCAATACCCGTACTTCCATGAGCATACTTAAAGGAAGTATACTATCCGCACTATCTACTAGGTTAATTTTTCAGATACAGTACTCCGTGGTGCACTAACCGGAAATTTCGATCACGACTGCCGCCGTGGCTCCTCCCCCGCAATAAACATCCCGCTTTGAACGGTGAACTCTTTACGCCTAGCAGCTATAAAAAGCTATAAAAACTACAAAATGACTCTATTAATGCAGGCTATGTGGAAAATGCGCAGACTTTGGCTCAGTCTGGCTCCGCCTCTTCCGCTACGTAGCTAAGATGGCTGCCGTTGAGTATGGGGAGTGTCCTTCGATCCACACTTCACGATTAGCCCGTTTTGAGTACGGCATCCGGGTCCTTGAAGTATACTTCTTTTCGCCGGATCTGAATTGGAACGTACTGCATACTCAAATTTTGGCTAGTAAGTACGGATAGTACGGGTATTGTAACACGGCACAGGGCAAAATCAAGGAGAGATATGCTTCCGCATCATGGGAGCCTAGCCACGCCCTACTTCATGACGTACCGGATGCAGAAATATTCTTGTTTTTTAGCATTGCTAGCATTGTAGAATCATAAGCGAGAGGTCTGAGCGATCGCAGTCGCATTGTTTACCGACCATGGAAGTATAAGTTAATTTCATAAATATGAAAGATTGCTCCATATAACATATAAAACCAACAACATAGTAAATGTATGTTGGCCTAGAAAACAATACAGTTCAATGTTATTGCTTAAGAAACAGGTTCCATCCAACTATTTACGAAAAATGCTATCAATAATAAATGGTGACATATCGATCAGCAACGAGGTTGGAGTAGGCTACCCACATAAATATTTGTAATAGGCCTACACCAACATTGTTAACTGTCATACATAGCTAAACAAGCAAATGAAAAATTAAATACTAACACAACTGCCATGTTTATTAGGCTATTAACAATATTATAAAGATGATTCCGTAATGCAACCGTTCTTTGTCTTTGGATCTTTTGAATAAATGGATCAATAAATGGTGAATCGCAACTATCGCAAGCAAAGGAACATGAGTCATCGAGCAGCAGCTGAACCAGTCTAAAAATCACTTTATCACTAAAACACTTTAAGAGATAAAAATTCACCACAGTGCCTAAAAACCATCAATGTCATTCATGTTAAGTAAAAGGAAAAACCTCAGACACGAGAAGTTAATGGAGCCGTGCACTATAGGCCCTCTCGAATGCCGGGCCGAAACAACATTTGTTTCACTACGACTCCTTTCAGCTTCCCACCCCTCCTTCTCCAGCAAAAAATAATAACAAAGAACGGCTAATAAAACGCTTGAGGTGGCGTTTTGAAAAGAGAAAACGAAATTTTTTTAAGTACATGGCATAAAGATAATTATGAGCCTTTTATTGATATCCAGTCATTTTTTGCGGAGACACATTCCTGTTCCCCACTTGTATTGGAGTGAACGGAGATATCTACTTCTGGGTCCCTTGAATCGAGGGAACCCGTCCACAGCCCGCTTAAACAGCTGCAATACCAGGCTTGGCCGCTGAGCACTGGGGGATTTGCGGAAGTATGCACTGTTCCAGGGGGCTTGCGTAGGAGGGAGCGCCGAAACTGACTCGCTCGTTTGGTAACTGTAGGCGGGGTACTTTCAGAAATGCATATCGCACTCAAAAAATCATGTACAGTTTGTATGCGTGTGAGAGAACCAGAGACCCGAAACAACACCCCAGATCCCAGTAAAAGTGTTGATTTCATAATATGTCCCTTTTAAGAATATATACTTGTGCTTTATGTATTTATGTGATTTAAGGATGTGGTACCGTCATAAGAGGAAACCCTGGTTATGAGTTGAGGAAGCTGGACAATAGAGGGATATCTGAGGGTGAAGTGGTGGTCTCCCTGCATACTGCAAGGCCCCCCCCCCCTTCTCTCCACGACAGAACCACAAACCCACCTCCCCGTGATGGAGCTCCACAGTGAGCCCCACCTCCCCGTGATGGAGCTCCACAGTGAGCCCCACCTCTCCACGATGGAGCTCCACAGTGAGCCCCACCTCTCCACGATGGAGCTCCACAGTGAGCCCCACCTCTCCACGATGGAGCTCCACAGTGAGCCCCACCTCTCCACGATGGAGCTCCGCAGTGAGCCCCACCTCTCCACGATGGAGCTCCACAGTGAGCCCTAAAGCTTCTTGAAGGAGCTCTAGAGTGAGCCCCACCTCTCCACAATGGCTCCACAGTGAGACCTACAGCTTCATGATGGAGCTCCACAATGAGCTCTGCCTCTCCACGATGGAGCTCCAGAGTGGGCCCTAGCAGCATTTTGTTGAAGCGCTACACTGAGCCCCACCCTCTCCCGGATTATGCTCCATTGTGAGCTCTCCATGCAGAGCTCCACCGCATGGCCCATTTCCCAGCAATTTAGCTCCATAGTGTGGCCCACCTCTCCATGATGGAGGTCAATTATAGAATAACAGTGGGCACAGCAGGACATTCTCCTTTTACCAAGCATAGGTAGCATATTCCATCACACCCTGGTTTTTTCCTCAATAGGGGAGTTGAATTGAACGTGGCCTTGGGACATCATGCACCTTAATAATATATGATTGCCCACAAAATTGAGCAAAGAAATTCTCCGCTCTATTTGCAATAAAGGGTTTTACATTGGAGTCATTGAATATTGCCAGGCAGTATACAAAAAGACGGCATTTTCCAACATTTGATTAAATCGCCCTGGAAATTATCCAAAATGCCCTAAGACAAATTACAAGGGGGCCAAGTAAGGCCTCTTAAAGAAGTTCATTTCCTACCCTGGGACAGGATGGAGGAAAGTTAATAGGGAAGAATAAAAATGGACAGGAAACTGGATGAAAATGTGTGTGAGTAGCTAACAAAATAGAGCTTAACCGGAAAGGGTACTTCAAATCATATTACGTCATGTAATGTTGTTAAACACATCGGTTTTAAAATCAATAAAGGTATATGGAAAAACAAATGCCTTTGGAATTCCAGGACTGGAATCAATTATCGTGGTTGTGTGAGGGTTTGGGCGTGTGTGTGTGTGAATGTGTTATGAAGGTTGTGTTTGTGTGTGCGCGTGTGTGTGTGTGTGGGTGAGGGCGGGTTGGTGTGTGCGTGGATGCTGAACATGCTTCAGTCAGGCGTTGTGCTTTGTCTGACAGACTGACGGCGCAGAAAAACAGGAAGCAGTCCTTCCTGAACACTGAAGGCCTATTGGGCCAGGGTGTGGGGGGAGGGGACAGCGGGTGGAGGAGGGGGGGGGGGGGGACTGAGAATGCGTTCTCGTTTGCCAATGGGGGCCCCCTCAATCTAGCCTGCGTGCCCCCTGAACCACACTGGAGAAAAACATCCTCTGATCTCTGCTTTTGTTGGACGGTGACAGAACGCAGTGACATCATTCCTTGCCACCCTTTAAGTGCCCCACGAAAGACCATAATGATAACCATTGTCTTTAAACTTGGTCACAACGCATGATGGTGAGGGGGAGAGGCAGACCTAGAGTCACGAGTTGAATGTAACTATCGACAATACGGTTACAAATAGACTTTTTCGCTTTCTACTAAATAACCCCCAAGTGTTTTGTAGTCATCCGCTGTTCCTGTTGTTGTTAAAAAAGGCGAGTGTGTCTATTGTCTCTGACGGTCACAGAAGGCGTTGCGCCGTTATCATGACAGCTGATCACAACTTTGTCGCATTCTTCCACTCTGAGCCTCACAGTCCCTACGCATTGTCCTGCAACATATCTGTTTGCAGCACACACAACATGCTTAAGCACACACACACACACACACACACACACACACACACACACACACACACACTCACACACACACACACACACACACACACACACACACACACACACACACACACACACACACACACACACACACACACACACAAACTTAATCACATGCCGATCCTATACATGCACACAAACCCATACAGATACATACACACACGCACAAACAGTAACACACACCGACACACACACACATGCACACAAGTAATAAATACAGTCCTCCATTGCCAATCGTGCAATCACATGTGTAGGCCCGTTATTGCATGGTCAGGGTGACTTTGTTGTGGTGCGGGGTTGAGCATGGAATACTACACAATCAGCTACTGGGTTTATGGTTAACCAAGCAGCAGGGGAAGTAACACAAGAAAGTGGAGCACTTTGGATCACTATCTGGTTTGGCAGAGATCGTCGTCTGACCCAGAAAGAGGGATCAAATGGTATCCAAAGGTTACCTGGAAGTGGAGAGCATATAAGCACGAGTATTGGCAGATGGTTGACGTAAAGCTCAAGATAGTTGTAGGTAGTGGTGCACATGTTGAGTTGTATGTTATGTAATGATAGACTGACAGCACGAAAGACGGACAGATCAACAGACGATGCCATCAACAGATAGAGAGAGAGAGCAAGAGGGGACCGACGAAAGGAAGGACAGACAGATAGACACACAGAAAGAGTGATAGAGATATAGATATAGAGAGATAGGGAGATAGATAGATATATTGATAAAAGAGAGAGAGCTATAGAGAAAGATAGACAGACAGATAGAGAAAAATAATGAAGGATAGATAGGTAGAGAGAGAGAGAGAGAGAGAGAGAGAGAGAGAGAGAGAGAGAGAGAGAGAGAGAGAGAGAGAGAGAGAGAGAGAGAGAGAGAGAGAGAGAGAGAGAGAGAGAGAGAGAGATGAATAGCTGGATGGATTCAGTTAAAGTTTTCGCTTTGGTCCCAATGCTTAAACAGCGCATTGGGTGAATGTGAGTTATGACCCATTGTCCTAAGAAGTTCTTAACACTGGAACAGGTATTAGCAATGTCGCTGGTCTTGATTTATTAAGACCTGTCTGAAGTGACCAGCCAAACTGGTGGGACTGGTGTTGAAGAATGAGGAAATAACAACCCTGGGTTGCTATGGTTCCACTCTCCAGATGCTAATTAGAGATGGATGTCTTTTAATGAACGATTTCCCTTTTCACGGAACATGGACATGGATCCAAGACAAGTATTTCTTTGATCAACCTTCTTCTGTTGCTTGTGTCCCATTTGTCTCAATTTACCTTTCAAATCTGAAAAAGGAATTTGAGTGAGCAATGGATCGAGCATGTTTGGGAAGAGAGAGAGAAAAAGAGAGGGAGAGAGCAGGAGAGAGAGATAGAGGGAAAGAGAGAGAGTGTGTGAGAGAGACACTGGAAAGGGGGGGACAGTAATAGACATTCGAGTTCCAGTCCTGTAAGAAGCAAGGGGAGGAGTCACAGTATACTTCCTCAGTCACAGACATGCCGACCAGGGACAGACTCCCTCACCCTCACACACACCCACGCAGCCCCGCAGAACTCGTGCACACACACAAACACACCTCAGATGATTATGATTGCTTTATGACAAGCTCTTGAGGGATGTAGTAGAATGTGGTTGGTCTCCACAGTAGCAATAGTGTGGCGCCCTTCAACCACTAAACCGTAACTCACACACCTACATACATACACAAACAGACACGGTTAAACACACACACTCTGCCTCTCACATGAGGAATGAAGAAGGACGGGGGAGTCGGCAGCAAAAGCGAGGTAAGAGTGAGTTTTTCTTTTTCTTTGACTCTCCCTGTCCCTCTCTCTCTGTCTTTGTTCCCCATAGTCCCTCTCAATGTCTCTCTGTCTCTATCACCTTCTTTCTCAACAACAGACCTGTCTTTGGTTGTCAACCTTACAACCCTGTGACTTTGTGGCCACACGTTTCATCACCATAGGGAACCCCACGGGTCATGCTGTCACATGTATATAAGTAATTATGTGCATACTCTGATATTGTTTGACCTGCACTGGCTCTAAAGTTACGATGCCATGGCATTCGGTGTTTATTCTTCTCTTATTGTTGTTCCATTGTAGTATTGTGGTACTTTACTGGGCTGAACGAAGACTGTGTGTTTCTGTCTCTCTATGTCAAATGATAATATCACATGACGAGGCTCTGAGGTTGTACGGGGGTAGACCGTTCCAGAAAAAACATTGGAAGCCAGTATGTTTCCTATGCTTCCTAAGCAGTTTCGCTGTATGTCTGAATGCAATCCAGTGGAAATGTCCCTGCAGCACTGTCTGTCCCACACACACCACAGGCTTCTATGTGAGCCAATGGTGGTGGTGGTGGGGTTGTTAGTCTAAACTTAGAGCCCCCAACCCCTGTCTCATATTACAATCTTCTTCCTGCTCTTATGCCCCTTAGCGCGTGTCATAAGCACCCCCCCGCCCACACACACACACACCAGACACAAACGCACACACACACACACACACACACACACACACACACACACACACACACACACACACACACACACACACACACACAAATACACACACACATACACAAACAAACAGACACCATCCATCACGCAGCTGTGCTGCTAGTCCCGGTTCATTCAATCATCACAACAAGGATTGTGTGGAACAAACATTGTATGTTTCCCATGATCAACCTTGTTTCCTAGGCAGTCGCTGTCACAAACTGCTGAGTGCCACAGTTGGAGTCTGGACATTTCTCTGCTGTGCTGTGGGAGTCTTTTGGAGCAATAGCACGTCCCTGTTTTTGGTGGTTTCTGGGCGGTTTAACTCCAGACTTTCAAGACCATTCACATTTTTTTATGACCACGTTTTTTTTTACAATGATACAGAAATTTGTTGAGGTTTTTAAGTGTTTTCCCGTGACAGGGAAATAATAGTTGTTTGTTTCTAATTCGTTGTCTGGAGGAATTTGAAGGCCGTTGTTATCTTAGGCACGGCATTGA
>NC_044057.1:22488822-22583273 GCF_902167405.1 Gadus morhua
CAGATACACACAAAGGAACCGAAACACGGGCGCATAACTGGTTAACTTAACAAGGAACACAGGGGACACATTTAGCTAACGAGTCCAAGGAAACGGTACAAGGTTTGTCACAGATTAGTCTCAGTAGTAGCCAATGCAACATGCAGTACATCAGTGAAAACAGCCAATGCCCTAGAGTAGACTAGGATAGTAGGGACTATCCTGCCTTTCCAACTGGACTCTTTTTAATTTGTATGATAGCTGCATGTGAGATGATTTTACCTTCAAGGTTATTCCATACTCAGCACGTTTGCTGCATCCGTTAGTCTGGACCAGGGTTAAGTGCCTTCCTCCTAAATAGATAGTAAATCACCACTTAGAGAGAGGGGCTACTCAGGGCCCTAAGAGCTCTTCCGCTTCCTCTCCTGGGATTGACGGTCGCGCCTCCGAGATCATCTCCGTGAAACATGAGCTAGCGAACTAGCGATCTCTTTGAATGTTTGTCTCCTTACTAGATGATAAGCTTCATTTTGGTTTGATCATTTGGTTTATTTAAATTTTTTATCATGTTTACTTTGAATTTATGGGGATAAATTGTAACTAAATGATGCACTACAAACTTATCACGACAAATCAAATCTCGCAACCGCCGATGCGACGGGAAATAATGAAGCAAAATGGAGCCATTGTAAATTATTTACTACCTTTTTTCATGCAACATGTATCATCCCAAATTACTTTTCTGGATCTTTCACTAAGTATAAAAAAAGAGTAAGGTCATTTAAGACATATAACCGATGGTTGGGTGATTCATTACACTCTATTGCTCAGAGATCTTGCTGGTGTTCAGCGGGCGGAGGCGGTCCACGGAGGTTCCCGACTCGTGCCTCCAGGAAGCCCTTCGGACTAGACTCAGAGTGGTGGAGAGCAACAGCCAGGACGTCATCCAGCTCTTTAAGGTTGGCTGTACTGCTGAGACGATGCTCCTTTAATGGCCAACAGTTTGGTCAAATATTAATGATTAATAACTCTTATATTTTCTCTAAAATTATGATGCAAATGGGATTATATCTATACCTACACATTGTATTGAATCCATTAAACACTGTAGCGTAATGGCATATACAATGTTTATCTTATTTTTCTCTTTTTTTTGTCATATATTTTTATATATATATTAATTCATTAATTGTTGTCTAACAGGAAATATTAAGATTAGATTTGATTGGTGTGAAACATGATTATGTTTATCTTCAGGACTTATCTGCCCGCCTGGTGTCTGTCCATGCTGAGAAAGACAGCTTTCTGCTTACCTTCAAGACCGTGGAAGAGGTCTGGAAGTTTTCAACCTACCTTGCACTAGGTAGGAGGATTGAGCACAGTCCTTTCATGGGAGGCTTAACAGAACATGTTATATTCATGCTGTTGTCATGTTAATATTACGATAATGATATTTTCACTGTATGCCATTTATGTGCACGCACATTCATCAATGTCTATGGATCTATGGGTGTCTGGTTCCAGGTTACGTAGCACGGTGTTTGGAGAACTTCCTGTTCGACCATACCTTCTGGCTGGACCCAGAGCTGCTCAGTGACCTGGAGATCAACGTGTCGGTGGATGAGGAGCACCTGGCCACCCTCTACCTAGGCCTGGTGGTCCAAGAAGGTGAGCAACGACACCTCCGTCAGTGGTTTGATGTGCAGAAGAACCGACCCAAAGCTTCCTTCTCTCGCTCCCTCCAAAATCGAACTTGACTGGGTCCCACATTTCTTTTCAGACAATGAGATTCTAAAAGTGGGTAAGGGAGATTCTAAGTGATAAGTCATTCATTGTTACTACTGATTAATTTTTTGCGGTAAAACATTCATATTTTGAATAGGGTTATGCATTTTCATTCGATTTAGATCTGTGGTTTATTGCCAGATGTATGTTTCCAATGCAAATTCTCTGATAAAACAATGCAGAGTCATCTGAAATTAGGCTACTACTTATTTTACATTAATCCAGATTCAGATTCCTGAATTAATCCTGGCGAAAATAGTTTCAAATTAATTAAAGATGTAATATAATACCATCTTAGATCTAAACCTCCAACAGTAAAAAAAAAAAAAAAAGAGCCAAGAAAACAGCATTTCCCCTGTCTCATTTGATTTAGCTTATTTTCCGGTAAATACTATCTACGATGGTAGATAGTTAGTTAATTGTCCCTCTTTCATTTTACTGACAATTAACAGTAGGTCATGCACATACCACCACATCGGTCCTCGGTCGCATTCAGCACACAGACACGCTACAATACACCTCCAGTTCTCATTCCCGCGCCGTCAGACCATATCGGTTTACCATGACAAAACCCCAGTGTATTCCCTGGAATTCCTATAATTGGATTATGTTCTAAAGGGATCTGCAGGAATAGGCTCCGACCTCTCACTATATACTGGATATGATTCTTTCCATGTTCATCAAAATAACAACATATTTCCACAGAGGCAATATTGCTACGCCTCTTTTATTGATTTATATATTCTTTCCTGTATGGACCTTGCATGTTTCTCGCTGGGCAGCAAGGCGTCTGGGAAAAACATTATTGGAGTGCATTGCTGGCATATAGCACTAAGTATTGCATTAACCTAATAGCGGTAAATGAAACATCCATCATTGGCCAGCTGCTGAATAAGCACGCTCGGGCAGGATTTGCTCATACTGCGCATTTAGGATCCCTGTATAAAGAAATCCAATGTGACAAGAGCCGCTATAGAATAAACAAGTTTTTGTGTTTTATGCTGACTTGCACACATTTGTTTCTTTCCTGTTTGAATCACTTTTTTCGATCTGGGGGTTTCCGCTCTTCCCAGGCTCCTTCTTCGCCAAGGCCCTGTGCAGGAGCACTAATCAGGATGAGGAGTATGAGGTGGAAGAGGAGCTGTCCTTCGAGAGGAATGACCTGTTGATGGTGAGGGACACCGGGCAGGAGGGCATGTGGGAGGGAACGCTGCTCTCCACTGGGCTCCACGGCTTGGTGCCCGTCAAATCCATGCAGCCCCTGCCTTACCCCTTCTACCAGTGAGTCATTGCATCCAGGTTGCCCTCTCAACACTTTTTCATTCCGACCTGCATCAAGAGCGTGCCTTCTTCTTAAGTTGTTTTGAAACAACTCTTCAAAAGATGGTGGCCTTTTGTGCCGTTGTCAACCCCTTTGGACACGTTGCTTCCTGTTTGGTCAGGTGGTTCCTGAGGAAGTACCCAGGGATGGCTGGATGCTCGCCAGCTGACAAGGAACACTTTGAATACCCTATTGGTGAGGCTGACCTCTTCAACATATTACCGCTCACACTGTCATCGTACAGGCTGTAACCAACATCTATTTCTACTATGTTACCCAGTCTTACTTAGATAGTTCATGTTTTACAGTCTGTCCTAATGCGTTGCTTTTACCTGTTCATCTCCCTCACTCTATACATAGTACATTTATTTAGCTGATGCTAATTTCCAAAGCAACTTTCAATAAGAGCATTCAGCGTTGAAAAAAGTAGTACATACAATTCCTCAAATCAACAAACTGCTCTTATGGCTACATTATAAAAAACAGAGATTATCTTTCGATTCATCGGCCAACATGCAGTCGGAACAGATGTCTGCGGCAGAAGATGGGTAGGGTTCCAGCAGTCCTGGGGGGCTCGTTCCACCATTGCAGAGTCAGGACAGCAAACAATCAAGACTCTGTTGAGCAGCAGGCAGCTGGGGTCCCCACGTAGTGAGGGAGTAGCAAGCCGTTTGGCATTCTTGGACCATAGTATACGGGTTTAGGTGCATGGTTTGACTATGCCCTGGTTGTAGGATCGGCCGGAGCCATGCTCCATATCACACGATAGACTAGTACCAGTGAATCCGATTCGACAGCAACCAGTAGTCAGTGCAGCGTGCAGAGGACTGCTGTAGTGTCTGAGCACTTGGGAAGGTTGAATACCAGCTGTGCAGATGAGTCATAAGGTTGTTCTGGAAGAGGTACGCAGAGATCTGGGAAAAGACTGCAGGCTCAAGTTTTATGGAAATTAATTGTAGAAGAGAGACTTCCATGATTCCGGTGGATAGATATTCTTGCTGGGTTCACGTGTTGAACATAAGCATAGATAGCAATGTGTTTGTGCAAAAGAAATCCTGCTGCTTACTGATCCTCCCAAGTTAGCTCGGGTAGACCTACCAACCTATGAGGTTCAACAAATTACCGGGGAATAGGTCATGAGACTCATGTGTTTTAACTCTATATTTATATCGTTGGCTAATCCATGAATCGTTAACTTCTAGTGAGCGGTACCTGTGTGGCCGTGGAGGACCACAGTCCGCTGGGGCGGGACGAGCTCCAGCTGAACAAAGGAGACGTGGTGGAGATCCAGGGCTTGCTGGTCCGAGGCCTGGACATGTTCATCGGCACACAGACATCCACGGGACAAACTGGCTTCGTACGCAAGGCCCACGTTAGGCCTCTGGACGTTGTCCCACTGTGAGATACGACTGAAGGCTGCTGCCTTCACTTTTAATTTCACTTTCTAATTCATGATATTGTTTGACAGCATAGGTCAGATGCCAGTGCTTCATTGTTGTTTTAACATGTGAGTGCTGCAATCCAAGCATATATTTATTATAATGCAATGTATATTTATGCTTAAAATGTTTACGGGACTGCATTAGCTCGGGAGGTGGAGCAGATCGGCTCCTCTAGTCTTAAGTATCCTGAAGTTCTTGAGTAGGGCACTTAGCTTTTCTCCCAGAGCGGTCGACTGTCACCATGCACAGGCGATAATTGAATGTCTGAGGGGACGAAGTATCAAATGTAAAATCACCTTGAGCTCGTGGCACACTCGCTCAATCAGCACGCCAACTATGTTGGCAATCCACCATTAGTGAGCGGGGTTCGATTCAAGCTTGTGGTCCTATACTACATGTAATTCCCTCTCTCTTTCAACCCACTTTCCAGTCTGTCTTCACTACCCATAAAGGCTCACAAAGTACCCATACAAAATACCCTGAGCAGATCCCAGTCAGTCATCTAGTATCTTGTGTCCGTGCGTGCATCAGGGAGGTTAGGCCGGGTAAGACTGGGCCAGAGAAGTGGGCGAGCAGATGTGACAATACTTGCTTTGTCTTTTCCTTTCTCCTCGCAGAGACGGACAATTGGTCTTTCTGACGGAGGAGGAGAGGGACTCTCTGGCCCAGGTTAACCCCTGCAGCCCGGAGCCCAGCGAACCCAGCAGCCTGCTGGAGAGCCTGTTCTCATCCGACATCAGCTCTGTGTACAGGCTAGGTAAAGGATGTGTGTGTGTGTGTGTGTGTGTGTGTGTGTGTGTGTGTGTGTGTGTGTGTGTGTGTGTGTGTGTGTGTGTGTGTGTGTGTGTTCTGGCATCCCGCCACCTAAACCTCGGCCCGGACGGGTCCGAGGTGGGGTGATTGACGGCGTATACCACCGCCACCCACTGAGTGGCGACGAAGAGCATCACTCTCTCCCCAATCAGCGAGATTGTGGGACACCTGGCCGGAGGCAGAGGAGCCATTTTAAAAGGAGCAGGAGGACTGACCAGGAGCGAGAGGCAGCTGAGAAGGGCTCGGGTCCGCGAGCGGCTAGAGGCTCACGGAGGCCCTAGAGAACGCGATTATATGATTTAAGTTGTATGCATTAAATCCCGAGTGCGGCTTAACCCTCGTTAAAGTGTGACTCGTACCTGGACCCCGGCACATTGGGGTAGCGGGTTACCACAGTGTGTGCGTGTGTTTGCGTGTGAGAACGGTTATGTTCCATCCAACAAAACTGAATGCGAAAAATGTCAACAAGATCGGGCTGCAGTCTAGTTTTACATTTGGCTGATCCTCAAGATCCCAAGTGACTCATAAGCTTATCAGAGAGCAAGCAAAGTAGGCTACTCAATTTCGGAGAATAAATGCATTTAAATGCGGCTCAGCACCACCTAGATTGCAAAGGAAATTCGATACGAATCAAAGATGGCTGTAGGAATACTTGGTTTACCTTTATGGACTCAAATGTCACAACCAGTGTGTTAACATGCAACAATAGTGCACTGTAAAGGAACCAAGGAATGTAGTTTAGCAGAAAGAGCTTGGGGGTTGTTTGGTTATTCAAGGAATGTAAATTGATGCAGTCTGCAAAATACCATAACATTGTATGTGGAACAAAGCATTTCATGTCTACTAAATGTTTTACTTCTTCCTTTCGTTTGTCCTACTCTTCCAGACAGATTGGATGATTGTGACTTCATGTACATTAGAAACCGACCCAAACAAGGTATTATTACATGGCTTGTTGTTTAGAGTAAATTTGTTTTAGAGTTCATAATCTTCTCAGTTGTTTAGTGTTTTATAATTTATTCTATTATACATAATATACTGCTGTCAAACCCATGGCTGTCTATCTCTCTCTCTCTAACTCTCTCTCTCTCTCTCTCCCTTCCTCCGTCTCTCCCTTCCTCACTCTCTCTTTCTCCCTCTCCCCCCCTTTCGCGCTCTCCGTCTCACCCTCTGCCCTCCACCTGGTCCCTGTCTCTTTGTCTCACCATCTCTATCTGTTTCACCCTCTGCCCTCCACCTGGTATCTGTCTCTCTCCCCCCCCCCCCCCCCCCACCCTCCCCTCAGACCACAAAGCCCTCGCCAGCGCCCGGCAGAGCGTCATCTCGGAGTGGAGCGCCGGAACGCCGTCCTTCCACCACCACCACTCCACCTTCTCCCTGCCCTCCCCGCGGGCGCCCGTCTCCCCCCTGTCCCGCTCTCCGCGGCCCGCCTCCTACCACCCCGCCTTCAGCTCCCTGCGGCCCGGGCACGCCGACGCGGCCGAGCCGCTGTCCTTCGCCCCGGAGGACACCTTCAGGGAGCTGGACGAGCTCCAGGAGGACCCGGCGTTCTACCTGGAGGACCGCAGCTGGGAGGGGGAGGAGGCGGCCGCCGAGCTCAGCGACCCGACCCTCGACCTGCTGGACCACCACGAGTTCCAGGTACCGCCGGCGCCCGCGATCGCCCGGGGCTAACGCCGTCAAAAGCATAGGCCTACACACTAGGGGTGCACTGAATATTCGGCCACCGAACATGTTCTGCCGAAAATGGCCCAAAACATAATGTTCGGTTTCGGCCGAAGGAGTAAAAAGGCCGAACATAATACACCGAACAAAAAAATTAAAAGTTTTACTCATTTATTCAAAGGTACATTGTTCTAAAACTCTTGCTATAATGTATGCTGGAATGTTAGAAAACGTTCAGTATTAAATAAATATTTTGTATCAAATTTGTAATTGATTTTTTTTTATAGAAAAGCAAGACAAAAAAGTTTATAAAGGACATTTAATTGTTTGATTTATGCAATGGTGAAAAATTAAAGCAAATTGAATGGAAAAACATTAAAAGACACATTCGGCCTTCGGCCAACTGTTTCAGTATATTCGGTTTCGGTTTCAGCCAAGAATTTTCATTTCAGTGCATCCCTAATACAAACCCAACACAAAAGTGTATTCACAATGAGTATTTCGGTCCGGTGGAAGAGGGATGGTTTTAGTAGCCTGACGGCGGCAGTGTTCTGCAGCACTGCTGACTCACAGCACGGCCTGAAGGGTGGATAAACAACACACAGAGTGTGCTTGCTTCCCTGTGCGTCCACGTGCGTTTAGTCATCGGATGCTCTGGCAGCCAAAGACATGAATGTCAGTGTGCGTAGCAGAGCATTGACTCGACCCTCGGGATGGTGGGAATGTTTCCGGGGTCATGTCGAAGCACAACGACACACAAGTAACACACGATATATAAATGACGACATCCCGATCAGTGCCTTGATTTATATGATGATTCAATCTGTGATTTGATTCACCGATCCAGGTAAGTGTTTGACAAGTCGACCTCCACACTGATTGGTCCGCGCGTTCTCTTCCACCGGATAGGAGGGCTTCGCTCCGCTCTACGACCTGCAGCACTCCTTCCTGGAGATGACCTTCGGCGGGAGGAGCGAGGGGGATCTGCTGAGCCACCTGGAGAGCGTCCGCGAGGCTGCCAAGCGGACCGCGAGGCACTGGGCACACAGGAGAGCGTGCTTCCTCCTGGGGCGGCTCTGTGCCAGGAGGAACAAATACTCCCAGGTTTGTGCTGACGCTCTCTGCCCGTGCCTGAAGGTTCACTGCCAAGGCCAATAGTGCTAAGACAGGACTTCCTGTAATGAAGGCGAGGCCGCAAGAAGTTGCTTTCTTTGCATGTGCGACCATGGCTATACCTACAGTCCTATGTATATATTTTTTGATGCCATTTGAGCCACGCTTTTATCCAATCGTACAATACTGTGAGCGTATACGTTGGTAGCATCAGTGGCCTCGGATGGCAATATAAATCCCATCCCTGGCAGCGTTACACTCTACCATTTGAGCTGGCTGTGTTCCACCATAATGGCTGCATTACGTTGAGGGATCAGGTATCTTATGGATGCATTTTGAACGCGCTACGTCTTTACGTGTTCATTTGCCCTTTCGCGTTTGAATTTCAATGGAACCCCAGCAATGTTCACACCATGCTCTGCTAATTGAGTCAAACCTGGACCAGAGTTCATGCATACCAATTCTCTTCGATATAAAGAGGTGGAATGCAGTGGCTTGAGCGGGGAGAGGGTGGGGGGGGGGGTGCGCGTTGTCCTGCTTACTGCGGTGAGGGTTTCGTATAATTTAGTTAATTAATTAAGGGCGCCACCAGGCACATTTGCCGCCCTGGGTGATATATTTTTTCATGGGCCCCTGACGCCGTCTGGGCCCCGGGCAGCTGCACCGGTTTCACCGCCGATATTTACGCCACTGGTGGAATGTTTCTCACTGAAACCTCCGCCTCCAGTAGGTCATATATTTAGTTCTTACGACAGATAACCTTCCGTGCAGGCGCGCGTCTACTACGAGGAGGCCATGAGCGTCGGTGTGGACGGCTTCTCCGACACGCCCCTCCTCCACGCTCTCTACATCAACCTCACCGCCGTGTACCTCAAGCAGCGCATGACCGACAAGCTGCCCCAGACCCTGGAGAAGGCCTGCGCCATGCTCCTGGGTTCCCCCGGCCACGCCTTCTCCTCCCTGGACGAGGTGGAGCTCCTCAACCTGCTGCTGCGGCGGTCGGTGGTGCAGGGCGACAAGCACCTGGAGGCCCGCGTCTGCTACCTGGCCTCCAGCCTCTTCCTGCGGCTGGGGAAGGCGGACGACGCGCTGCCCTTCATCGAGCGCCTGCAGTTCCTCATGCTGACCCTGTCGGACGTCGAGGGGCGGCCCGCCATCGCTCCCTTGGACCTGAACTGGCTGCTCAGCCAGCTCTACCACCGCAAGTACGTGCCCTTCCTGGCGCTGGCCGCGCTGAGCCTGGACTCCAGGCAGGACCACTCCCTCCCGGACGCCTTCCACAAGGTGGAGCTGTTCGTCCGGAACTCGGGCCGCCTGAACCCTCGCTGGAGGGAGGGCACGGCCCTGCTCCCCGCCCACATCGTGGTGTACCTCCAGCAGGCCCTGGCCGTGGCCGAGCAAGGGAGGGACTGGAAGACCCAGAGGGACCTGTGCCTCGGGCTGGCGTCCGTCTACCAGCAGCACGGCGTGCTGGAGAAGGCGGTGGGCTGCGCCCAGCAGGCGGTGGAGACGGGGGGGTACATCAACGAGGAGGAGGGGTTCCAGGCTTCCGTGCAGCTGGGCTGGCTGCTGGTGTTGACGGGCCAGACGGACCGGGCCCTGGACACCCTGGAGCCGCTGCTCACCTCTCTACAGGTGAACTCAGCTTCCATTTCGATCCGGGCGGGGGGGAGTTTGTTGTTATTCAGATTTCATTCGGCCAATCATTTAGCTCATTATGCTACTGCAGGCAAGGATAGTGTAGTGGTTTAGAACATTGTTTACATGATAAGAGTAGTAAATATTACAACTACTGCCAATACTCATTATAGTAGTCATGATAGTCTTACTAATAAAACAATAAAAATCATGACAAATAAATGAACGTCATATTTCTGTAAACTTTATTACTCTTCACCGTCATCAGCCTCAAGTTGACATTCTGAATCACGGGCATTTCCAGGGGTCCGACAGCCCCACGCAGCGAGGGGTGATCCACAACCTGCTGGCCCTGTGTCTCAGGCGCCAGGCCGGGGTCCCAGAGGCCGGCCGCCACCTCCACCGGGCCCTGGCCATCGCTCGGGAGAGCGGGAACGAGAGGAACCAGGCCCTGGCGCTGGCCAACCTGGGCTGCCTGGCCATCGACACTGGGGCCTCCTGCTTGGCTGAACGCTACCTGATCAGGTGAGATCCACGTCTCTGCTTCACTCCTAGTGTGTCTTTGAATTGTCATTGTACTGTTGTTATTAACTCAAAGTTTTTTTGATTGATTTATATTTTTATATTTTATATATATTGCATAATCTAATATATAATATATTGTGCAATGTTATGCATTTTTTTAAATGTTATGTTTTGCCAAGATGAAAATCGAATTGTGTATATGTAAATAATTGTTATTGAATCTTTTAAAGTGTTATCTCTTTCGAATTGTTATTTTGTACTTAGGATAGATTAATCCTAGGATGGATTAATGCAATTTATCTCATTATTTCCTGGTACATAAATGTGTTTTTATTGTCATGGCGGACGATAATTTCACCCACAAGTTCAGTTTTGGGACCATAACATGTTTGTTTGTTGCAGATCCTTACGTCTATTCTGGGATCTTGCGGAGAGCCCTTCAGAGGAGGAGCATGTGCAGACGTACATGTGGTTGGGGCGGAGCTACAAGGACACTGGGAGGAGTCGAGATGCCAGGGCTTGTTATGAGCTAGGGCTGCTGATCGCCTTACACGCCAAAAACCTGCATGGTGAGTTGCATTGCTTACTTTCCATTAGTGACGCAGAATGATATTCCGATCCTTTGTTCATGGGAACATTCTTTTGAAGTGATGTAAGGCAACCCAATTTGCGATTTAAATCATTGCTTGTACTTCAGAATCAGATCAGGTAACTTTATAATTGCATTCAGTTCTTAAAGTAGATGTCCTGTCACCTAAATGATGCTGTGGTATTTCGTACTACTCTAAACAGGATAAAGAAGTCATTAGGGTGTTTTAATCCTAGATGAAAGGTTCAGGGCTCGAATCCAAATCAAAGAGTATAAGAAAAGTGGAAAATCGCAAATATTATTAGATGGGTATATAAAGTAAAAGTCCTCCATATGCTCAATTGAATCTTCCTCATACTCATCAGGTGACCAGAAGTTCAACCGCACTGTCTTAACTGTCTGAATTATCAGTTGGTCCCAGTTGAGTGACAGTTGTGAATCCCTGTCCCCTCCCTGCCAAAGGCCAGATGGTAGTGGCCAAGGTGCTGAGCCGCCTCTACGCAGACATGCTGCTGTACGGCCAGAGCATCATCTACTACGAACACTGTGTGTCCGTGTCGCGCCAGCTGAAGGACAAGCGGCTGGAGGGGGAATATCTGGAGATCCTGAGTAGCCTCTACCTCTCACTAAACACAGAGAAGTGAGTCTCTTCCCCCCCCTCCCGCTCTCTTCCCTTCTCCTCCCTCCCTCTCTCTCTCCCCCCTTGCCCCAATTATCTCTCTCTCGCTCTCGCTCTCTCCCCTCCAACCTCTCTATTTCCTGCGCACCGTAGCTCAAGAGAGTGTGACATAAGTTCTTAAAACGTTTGAGACACCCCTCACACTTGATCCTACAGGACCCAATGTGTCTGTTTCCACCACAACATTTATGACCGTCACAACTTGCAAATGTAGGCGGGTGTTAGGCTGCTAAAATTAGAGTTTGCTTAACCTTTAAAACCTGTATTTCCTTTAGTAGATTATCTATTTTGACTGTTCTGCCCCAACAATCTCAATTACTCACTGATGTTTGTTTTGTCTGAAAGTTACACAACTGCAATGTGCCCATGCGGTACAATCTAATCTTTAACAGCTGTGCTGGGTGTGGCTGGGCACGGGTCATGCTTATCGGCTATCTTTATATCCCTCATTCTCCTTTGGTCCATTATTACGTTGTCTAACATTCTCAGGTATTTACTGTTATGGTCGTGTGGCTTAATCCCGGGCAGCGGTCCAACAGTCTTTTTTATGCTAAGGAGAGTTCCTAACTCCTGTTTGAAATGACCCGGAAGTATCTTAGTATCCAGCTCTTACCACGGCAGCCATTGTAAAGTTTGATTTGTGGGCGTTCCCTGCCCGTAACCATTTTCTTAGGCATTTGCTCTATAGTCTATTTCTTTAGAGCTGTCAGCAAAGGACAAACACTGACCGACTGTGTCCATCATAACCTTGGTTTTGGGTTTCAAGATGAAGCCATTGTGAAAGCGTCTTTTGTGTTTGATTTACTTTGTCGATACACAATCCCCACATTGGTAAAGTGTTTTGTAAGTTGCCGGTGAGCGACATTTTCCTTTTAAGCCATTGGAGGGATAATCACATTACTGACCCATTTGGTTGTGTTGCAGATGTCAAACTTGACGACACATTTAATCTGTCACTCACTTGACTGAGCTGTGCGTTCTGTGGCGCAGGTCATCTCGTAAATCTCTAGACTACACCAAGCAGAGCCTGAGGATCTCCATCGACCTCGGCAAGAGAGAGGAGGAGTCAGAGACCTGGCTCCAGGTGGGCCGCATCTACTACCTCATCCACGAGGACGAGCTGGCGGACATGTACCTCCAGGTGAGAGAGAGAAGATAACCATCGACTAAATAATGAAGTTCGGCGCGTCGCAAGGGCGACATCTAGTGGTGGACTAAGGAACAGCTGGAGGAACTGTGACGAAAAATGTTTTTTTTTCCGGGGAGTATGACAAATTAGTCTACCTCCAGGTATTAGAAAAAAAGTATAGCTGGAAGGTATTGGTAAGTAGTTTTCGAACCGTATGGGGAAGTTGAGTGTAGTCAAGGAACAGCAGGAGGAAATGTGACTCAAAAGGGTCGTTGTAGGTGGGGGTGATGTTTGGGAGTTAATAACCTGGAGCAAAAACGCCCTGGTAAAGGAAACATCGGGCTATAAATAGATTTTGTTGGCGGGTAAAGCAGTGTATTAATCAAGATCAGTCTAGAAGTTAATGAGGTATACACAATGAGAGGCAGTAAACATGCTTTGGCTGCAGCCACCATTCCTTTGAGTTGCTTGTGTGAACTGTGTTTACAGCCAACAACACTGCCAAACATCTTAACTCAGCGGCCTGCACTGGTAAACAAGGCAGGGACGTATCACATGCTCCGCATTCTGCCAGTGACCAAGTTACATTGCTTTCATCACTTTAAACCAAGTTACGCTTCTTCAGAAAAAACGCAAACTCAATTCCGGGAAAGCAGCATTGTGATCAAACAATTACACTAATACATCCTGTAATGGTCTCTTGATGTTTAACCCAGATTAACTGTCGTCATTTCACCAATCACCGTGATGCTAATCCTGTTTCACCGTCACAGGCTGCGGTGAAGACTGCACTTAAGATGAATGACCCTCATTTTGCCATGAGTATCTACGAGGAGGCGGGAGACGTGTTCTTCAAGGGCCATAGGAGCCGCATGGCTTCACTGCCCTTCTTCAGGGTGAGGAGAGGTTGGAATGTCGTTTGATTCATGTTGCCGGCTTCTAGGGCTGCACACTTAATCACTCACTGTAGTGATGATAACATGGAGCTTTCTCTGGTAAAGAATACAGAACATTTCAGGTTAGATGATTAATAATAATACTGGCAGAGAATTGCTTCGCGCTGCCCTTTATTAGGATTTGAATAACCAATTTCAGTATTACATTTATAGACTGTCAGCTCATGGACAGCAGCTGACTTTGCTTGCTTCTATCTGCCACCTTTTACCGTAATAATCCAATATTTACTGTGTTATTTATTTATTTAAAATAAGTTCAATAATTCATGAATCATTCTTCAGTTTTTTTTTTTTTAATCCATTTACTTACGTTATATTTGTTCCTTTCTGGATGACACGGCAGGACGGCAGCCTTCCGTTCGCCCGCAGCATCCGAGACGTCCACTCGGAGTTCCGCCTGCTGAGTAAGCTGACCGAGCTGCTGATGACGCAAGGCGACCAGGAGGAGGCGCTGCAGTACGCCACACTGGCCGTTCAGATCGCCAGCAAAACAGGTCTGTGCCGACATCTGTTCCAAAATCACCAGTCACACGACCCTAATATAAAGGTTGAATATTGAGATTATGAAATAAACCCTAATCCGTGGGGCTCTCCACCACAATTACTTTATTATTGTTGGATTTAGCCGTTTGCTCCTTGGCTCTGTACTTTAACTTTTTTCCCATCAAAAGTTACTGTGTTTGATCCCGAATGTCTGCAGATTCTTAATGTAACGGGATCTTTAAGTCACTAGCCAGCCTCTTCATGTGCACCCTGGTTGTGGTCTTTTTGCGTTAACATAAGCGTGTCTCATATGGACTGTGACAACACACAGCAAGCAATAAATAATGAATCTAAATCTAAATGACTTCGGTTCACAGCCACGACATGAGACTACAACTGTTTTTCCATCTTCCTACCGTCGTGATGACCCTGGGTTGATCCTTTTCCTCCCCAGGGGTGACCGTGAACGAGCGTACTGCCTACCACCGCCTGGCTACGGTATACTACCGCCTGCAGCAGTACGAGCTGGCCGAGAACTACTACCTCAAGTCCCTGTCGCTCTGCCCCTCCCCGGAGGTGATGCACCCCATCCAGGCCCGCTACTTCACCCGGGTGTACACACGCCTTGGGGACCTCACGCTCTACCAGCTCAAGGTATACTCCCCGAGTGGATGCACCTCCACAAGGGCATACCTGACCCATGCCCCAGAGCCAGCTACGAGATCACCGAAGTCCAGGCAGATAAATAATAATAAAAATAATAATAATACAACTGCATACCAAATAAGCGGTTAGGAACATCAGCGAGGTTTGTAAGTGCTAAGTTAAGACTTCTTACTTTGTGTCCGCGCTGTGTGTGACATCTGTTGGTGTGTGAGTAAGCTGATCACAACCAACCCCCCCCCCCCCCCGTTTCCCTCCAACAAAACTGAGCCCGAGCAACTGAAACCGCGACCCAGTGACCCGACCCAGTATATTTCCTAGGAAGTACCTTTTTTTTGCTTTTGAATAAACGCGGTTGCAAAATGGCTGTAAAGATGAGTGTAAAGGGTTGCGATATGTTCCTTGTCAAATGGCAATACTTCTAACAGATCGATTGTCGTTGTTCTCAATGAAAGTTGCTCTCAATTTAATTTTTGTCCATTCATGATGAAATCTGCGAATACTTCATGTCGTTTTTCCTGTAGTATACGTATACTCCCCAAAGAATTTATAGAGCTGAACCGCTTGATGCCATCTCCCCCCGATGAGGCCAGATGATGCACAGCCCAATGTCCTCCCACTGCACCCTCACCCCTGTCTCCTCCCTTCCCCAGGACGCCTTCGACGCGGTGGGCTACTTCCACCTGGCCCTGGCCGCGGCCCTGGAGGACCAGACCCAGCCCCGGGCGCTGTACGTGGTCTACATGAAGCTGGCCGAGATCCACGCCCACCACTTGCCGGACCCCCAGCTGTGCCACACCTACAGAGACAGGGCCCACAGCCTGAGGCGGGTGCTGGCGGGGGAGGAGTCCCCCCGTTGTGGGAGAGAGGGAGGGACCACCGGGGAGGTGTCGGGTGGGACGGGGGAACAAGGCGACGTTGCCCGTCAAGCCGTCTGCTGTTGTGCGGCGGAGAACCAAGAGACGGAGTGCGCCAAGGAAGACGAGGTTTTCGGCGACGGCGAGCCAGAGACGGGGGACGACTCGGTGAGGACTCACACGGAGACGGAGTGGGCCGACTGTGTGACCGGTGAGGAGGAAGAGGAGGAGGAGAGGAGGAAGAGGAGGAGGAGGGAGGGGCTTTCCGAAGGCCGCAGTGTGTGCACGGCCGTCCGCCTCCGCCACTCGGCCTCCGACAGCGCGCACACCGAGTCCTTCGCCACGGCCAGGGAGCACGTCACGG
Source organism: Gadus morhua (assembly GCF_902167405.1). NCBI lineage: Eukaryota > Metazoa > Chordata > Actinopteri > Gadiformes > Gadidae > Gadus > Gadus morhua. The sequence goes on from NC_044057.1 coordinate 22,504,824, forward strand.
ACTCGGCCCCCGAGAGTCGGAGCGACCCGAACCCCCACAGCGACGCGGACACCGGGAACATCAGCCACGGAGCGTCGGGGGACATCGACTCCATCCCGGTCGACCTCCCGGCCCTCGCCCAAACCCCAGATGGAGCCGGAACGGGCCGGGATGTGGACGATACAGGAAGGGGCTGGGACCAAGACGTGGATGTTTGTCATGGAGTGACCGACGACGACGTCACTGGGATTCTGAAAGGCGTTGGCGGTGGTGGCGGTGGTGTCGGAGGCAGTCCGTCTAATATTGACCAAAAACAGAGTTTGAACAACGGCAGTAGCCCGGCCAGCAATGCACCGGCTGGTACCCGCACGATGGAGTCTGTGGGCGAGGCCGTGGGGGACGTGAACAAACACATGGACTTGGACCACGTGTACACATAGCCTGTAAGGTGGCACGTTAAACGCTTTATGCCTGGTTCCTAAGTGGTTGATTAACAGAAAACTGTTTGATATGTGTCTGTTTGTAATGATCCGAAACATTTGCACTTGTAGAAATACAAACGATATTATGTATGCTTGTGTAAATGTAGAATTTTCCGAGATTCCTTTATATCCACCCGGCCGTTGAAGAAAGCATAAGCCTGTTGTAAGTTTTTTGTAAATACATTTTTCAACTCAAAAAAATGCCTTAAGGTATGTGTAGTGGCGATTTGTCCTTTAATAAAACAATAACTTGAAAATTAAGAAATCAAACAAAGCAACGTAATCAAAATAGCTACTGAGGTACCAGGGGGGACGAATCTTACGCAGTGGAGGGGGAAAAAAGCAGTATGAAATGAATGACATCACTCCGCATCGAGCTGTGTTTCTACTACAGTGTTTCTCAGTCGCGTTGGTACATTTCTCAGATCAGAATTGAAATTTGCAAAACAGTTAGTGCAATTCTCACAACAATTCGTACAAATAGCAAAACACCATGGATTTCATGCAAAAGCCATTCTCTTGGACAAAATCCTTAGTTAGTTTCTCAAAGGTAAATATCTGTGTCAAGGAACTTGTCAGTGCCATCACAATGACAAGTCCTTGTGTCATTGTGTACGGATAAGACAGTCAAATTGCTTAGTCATGTCAATATAACAGTGTACTCTGGAGGGATGTTCTGATGTAAACTATGGCTAAAGCTTTGAAGAAAATTATTGTAAATTAATGTAAGTTACACCTTATGGCAGATTGATTGCAGGAGACTGGACAAGATTCACATTTACGCTTTGACTGTTTGTACTGCAATTTGTTGACAGACCATGTCATTGCAAGAAATGTGAACATAGGAAAATCTCCTTGAGGTAAACTGTACATGCATTCCTGTAGGAATTACAGTGCAGTCTTCCTACACCTCCTGACGTTCCTGTCTGTTGGGCCACAAATTCTCATTCTCATGCAGCCTCACTCCTCTTCCTCTTTTTCTCTCTGGCTGTTGACCCTGTCCAATTCCTTGTCCTTCCATTGTCAGACAATGTAACATTGTGTTGTGCTCCAGCTATATCTATACTTGCCAGTGCATGGTTCAGGAGATGCACCTTTGAGCTATTCCAGTAAACTGGTTGATCATTGGTTGATCTAACACTTCACACATTTCCCTTCTTTAGAGAAAGTCAAGATTCACCTGGTAGCAATTTACCAATTCACGACAGATTTAGAAAAAATGTGTAATGGAAATGTATAGAAATATGCTTGCCATATTATGACAACTTGTTCAACCATTTTGCATGTACAGACTTATGCAATGAACTAATGCCTAAATGTTGTGGGGGTGAGACTTTTCAATAGAGACCCATTCCAATACATTTTGATCAACATGACATAAGCAATTGATAATGTAGGAAAGAGCAGAGAATTGTGCATAATCATTTGCATGAATGTACCAAAGCATTTGCAACTTGTTCAAAGAAATGAGAAACTGCTTTTTTGATGTGCACAAGTGACACAATGATGTGAAGATTGAACAGGTAGTTTTGAGAATTTCAATTCTGATCTTGAGAAATGTACCAAAGCGACTGAGAAAAACTGTAAAAAGATTAAGGCCAGCCAATGTTGTTCCTAGGTCAGCCGGAAGAGGGCAGCAGAGTGCAGCTGCTGACGCGGAGACTACGCGGTTATAACGTTCACTTATAACGGGGGGGGGGGGGGGGGGGGGGGGGAAGAGAGAGAGAGAGAGAGAGAGAGAGAGAGAGAGAGAGAGAGAGAGAGAGAGAGAGAGAGAGAGAGAGAGAGAGAGAGAGAGAGAGAGAGAGAGAGAGAGAGAGAGAGAGAGAGAGAGAGAGAGAGAGAGAGAGAGAGAGAGAGAGATTTAAGCGTATTTGGCATTCAATGGTGTTGACTTCATATTGGACTCAAACATAAAATCCATTTAATTGCACCAGGAGTCCAATAATGCTATCCATCTGTGCAGTGCATTCCATTTCCAAACGGCAAGGTTGTTTATGGCACTTCACCGGTCAGCCGTGGTTCAGACCAATGACAAATCAACCAGTTGTCTAACTAACACTAAGATAACCGGTTGATTTGTCATTGTTCTGATGAAACGTTGGTCATCAGAGTAATTTCATAGCGACATCATAGCAATATTTCTCCTAGACCGGTTGGCCTACAATACACGCAACTACGAAAGAGGATTAGGGCCACTCACAATAAAGAAAGAAGGGGTTACTTTATTCTCAGAATTATTAACTATGGAATTCTGAGAATAATATCAGAATTCTGGCTTTAATCTCAGAAATCTGACGTTAATGTCAGAGTTCTGAGAATGAACTCGGAACTCTGAGTTCTCAGTTTTGTGTGGCCAATCCTCTTCTGTACGCCACCCGCAGGGTTCCCCATACATTGTGAGTCATTGAGAGACAATAGATAAAGAATTGGTATGCAGCGCTCGATTTGCAGTGCTTCCTATAGGAATGAGTTTGACAAGTTCCACCAAACTATTAAGTGTTGATTAGTTCTTCCTATTTAAGTATTCAGAGCATTGGTAGGAAATGGAATCTTGGCTTTGCAGGTTTACTGGCAACCGTATGAATACTAACCGCACACAAGGGCTCATTATCAGCAGGAGCGGCAGAGGGCAGGTTCCGTGTTCGTTGGTTAACAACCCTGAACCACAAACGCCTCATGAATCAATAGTCTGCGGGGCAAAATGTCAAATATTAAAGCCATAACTTTGATGTCATCTGCGATACGGGTGAAAGAGCTTGTATTAATTTGCATGACAATCCCTTAGGCACTGCTCATTATTCGTTTTGATTTATCCAAAACAAATTGTAAATAATGAGCAGAGAGAATATATGACGTCTCACTCAAGGATGACTTCAGGTAAGGCAGAGAACATTTGCTCTTCAAACCTTGAATATTTTCCCTTTGAGCCAAATATACTTATTAATGCCTGTCCAATTATTATCATTGACATCATTGTCTGTTGCTTTCTTTACATTATATGACCTGCCGTTTCAAGTATTATCTGAGGTAGATTGCCAAACACACATTTTTCTGCAATGTGCAGCATATGCTAAATCTATGGGCTTATTGTGCCCTGAACTTGATATTGGATGATTTTATCACTAGCGCATTAGGGTACATTACATTACATTAGGCTATGGTGTGCATATCATTTTCCCAAAGTTATACCCTACCACATACACACCCAGTTTCCGTGAACCCTCAATAACATGAGTTTAGTCACACATTTTTGGGATAATTGAATATATTTATAAGGTCACCCTATGTATTGAGTTATCTTATGCAGAAGCGTAGTGTGTGGAAAAACATATCTGAGGTACATACCTAATTTAACATGCCATGAGAACAAGTGTAAACCATCTGGAAACAGACCAACAGTCCAACGTACTGTGGACATTTTGATGTCAAGAATATGTTTTGGTAAGTGGAAGGGCCCACTGGCCAACTAGGGGGCCAAGTCTGGTTTCCCTTCGGGGCTGTCCTTCTCCGTTTCACCCCTCTTTTCTCCGTTCCCCTGAGACTGCAGGCTGTTCTTCGGCTATCCTCTTTGAACTTCTCCGCCCACACACTGCACGTACACACATTTACGCTTACACACGACAACACACTGAAACACAAGCACACATGCATGGCAAAAACGAATGCACGCACACATCGGCTGACTGAAAAGCGAGCACACACGCACACCACAAGCACACACGCGCATCCGCTCCGACACACACTCTTTGATACACTTGCAAATACTTGCATACATATAAACCCAGACACTTATTTATGTACAGTACATGTGCACAGATACATAGACCAATCACAGACACACACACTCTCATCACGGCACACACAAAAACACACAGTTATACATATTAACACACACACACACACACACACATCCAAGCAGACACACACGTACACCTTATATTTCAAGTGAACTCCATCATAGGTTATTGCTGAGGTTTGATCACCAGGCAAAAATCTATTCATGTCCCGGCTCCCATCCAGATGATCACACAACAGGTATCCTGCCCAAATATGTGCTGTAAGACCACCTCATACACTTTGTTTACAAGGGGGATAGTATGGTTAAAAAGGTACACTGAGCCCTGAGCAGCTCCGGAGGCAGACGGGGCAAACACAGATCTCTTGTTTTGGCTATCATGACCTGAACTGTACCCTAACAGTAATATCGTAAGGTATGTCCCTCACACGCGAAGCCGTTCTCATGACATCTTTTATTCCGGGGAGGGTGTGTGGTTGACGACATGGTTTGAGCAGCCTCGCCTCGCCTCATCTTAGTCAGTCTGAACAGACGTGTGGATGGGTGAGGAAGCATAACTGTGCTGCATTGAGCAGTCAAAACACACAGGTTAAACCAGCCATGATGGAACACGCTCAGGACAGCACTGACATGAGTGTAACATCTCGCCAGGGTTCCATAAACTGGTTTACCAACATCTCTCTGTGTCCTGGTCGTCAGGGGAACCCAACAAAGCCACTGAGGTGGCGTGTGGCGGGAATGAATTCAACAACAGCGGCTGAATAGTCAGGAATGTTTTGTGGCGGTTTGTCTCCCAACCCTGTCATTGTCACTGCGGATACTAGAATCTGCCAAATGACTAATTAGAAAACCGGCTCACATATGCCACTTTCCCAATAAGGTTTTTTATGGATTCTATAATCCTCCTTCACAGCCAGTGTCGTCACACACACACACACACGCGTCACTCAGTGACATCTGCGCGTGGCGAGGCCAGACACACACCGGCCAGCAGCCCGGACACGCGACCTCGATCGTACTAGACACACAGACACACACGGCATTTCAGAGACGTTGCTTGTCAGATTGAAGTTTGCAATGGGGGAGATGATTCGCTCTTCACCTCAGAGGAAGCCGCGGTGTGCAGCCAGACTGGCTGTGTGCCCGCTTGAAGAAAAGGCGACAGGAAATGCACGCGACAGGCGTTCGGCGGCGTGTGTTAAAACAACCCCCCCCCCACCCCAACCCTGACCACCAGCCATAGTTCACATGAGGGCATCTATTGCGTTGGATATTATCCATAACCACCCACCCCCTTCTCTCCCGCCCCCTTCAAGACACACACACGTACATGCCTCATCTCTCTCACGCACATGCGTGGGGGCCGCTTATTGACATAAGCTCCACGCCAAACCACACGTGCACAAGTGTATGCACCCTCAACGGCTCACACAATGCACACACACAAATGCATGCATCCATCCCGACACACACACACACACACACACACACACACACACACACACACACACACACACACACACACACACACACACACACGCCCGCACACAAACAAGCTAGCATTAACACTCCCACATGCACGTGCACAGAAACTATGACACCTCAAACTCACATTAGCATCCACCCAAGCACACACACGCACACACACGCACACACAAATGTATGTACACCCATCGTCACAAACACACACACACACGCACACGCACGCACACAAATGCACACAAGGAGAAAATGCACATATAAGACTGTAGCTGTGATGTTGTCCCGGGACGGTGGTTCTCTCACTACACTACATGTGTCAAACCACACCACCATATTAGGCCAGTGTTTACTCGCCTGACAGGGATCTCTGACTTGCATCTGCTGAGCTTTGTAAGCATGTCAAGGAATGCTAGGTTGTGGGGGGGAGGGTGGCTGGGTGGATACGGTCAGTCCGATGGGAAGGATTGAGGGGAGCTTAAGGGTGGATTAGGAGTGAGGTGGCTGGGCTGGACCGTCCCGTTCTGTGACAACGCCAGGAACGAAAAAACTCCTTCACTATTTTAATCTATCCTTCTTTTTTTTTTTTACATCCTCTTATGTGTCCCTGATGAAACCCCAACCTTTAAAAACTAACTTTAATGACACCTTCCCAGCAGACGGACGCTGCACAGCTCAGACAGCGGCTGTAGGCCTGATCTTCGTCAAACACCTTCCAAATATTATAGGGATTCCGGTCGAGGGGCACTTCTGAGTTACCATAGCAACGCAGATGCACAGGAGGAAATAGAGGGCGACTGAATCGTTTTTTATTTGAGGTTATCCTGATGACAGGTATTGCAGCAACTCTTTCCGGTTGGCAAAATGGCCTCCATTAGTCCTGAAACTCCTTTAATATAAACCTCCGTTGGAGTATAAAAGCAGCAGTCCCAGGTGTCATCCCAAAGAGAGAAGAGAACTGTGCTCCAGGCACTGCCCACACAGTCTGTAACCATCTTTAATAGAACTTCCCCAACTGACTGCGTTGTGACTGGCTGAGTCATAGAAGGCAACGAGGGCCAGAGACTATAAAAAAATCCCAAACTGGTTTTGTGAGTGGTTATAGGCTGGGTCCTGAGAACACGTTCCAGAGTGGTTGGGATGGATAATAGTTGGTGCCAGCTTCAACTCTGCACCGCTCAGAATGGTACCTTTTAATCCATCTAAACAGACCTGGTGCCGGCTCAGCCGATTTGACAAAAGAGGTGGCTGTGAGCAGAGGATGAAATTGCAGTACTTAGTAAAGTTATTAAGAATACAATCCTGTCAATATCAGGCCCAGGGCGGCATCGCTGCCGGCTGGGGAAAAATGGATTGCTGGCAGCAAATGGTTGCTCTTGGGTGGTCGGATAAATGAGCCATTAGGATGGACTGAAAGAGGGGGACTAGAGTGAGAGAAAAACGACACGGAGGAGAGAGAGAGAGCGAGAGAGAGAGAGAGAGAGAGAGAGAGAGAGAGAGAGAGAGAGAGAGAGAGGTGGGGGGGGAGAGGGGGGGAGAGGGGGAGAGGGAGAGAGAGCACTAAATAGTTTGGCAAATACATGCCCACCCATTTTTCTGTGCATACATTCTTAGAATGGCGGCCACATTGGGAATCAAAAGTTAATGCCTTGCTCCCCCAGTGGAGTGAGACACGACCCCAGGAACAACAATGATTAGCAAGTATAAGTAGTAAGTAAGGGTTTACTCTCCAATGCTCATTTCCTTACGCGTGTTCTTGCGTGGCCACAACCCCAACAACCCACTTCGTTGTCAGCCACATGATGATTCAGAGCGCCGTGTAACTCGAGCCAAAATTTGAAAACAAACGTTTGCTTGAGTCTTGTAGTCGAAGGCCACAGCGTTTGCTAACAGGCCAAAAAAATGCCTAGGTGTCGTAATGGCAGGGGAATTTCTGACAGACAGCTGCACCTGCAGACTGACACAGGCTGCCCTGAGGGTGCACACACACTCTATGCACCCTGTAGCAATCGTACAAGAACACACACGCCCATGCACACACATTCACACGCACACACACACACACACACACACACACACACACACACACACACACACACACACACACACACACACACACACACACACACACACACACACACAAGTTGGATTTATAATTTGTTCATCCATAGTCATCCGAGAAAGAATATTAAATGGTGTAAAAAGGCACAAACTTCTTTCTATACGTTTACTATAGAGACACCTTCATGAATGATTATTTGATAAACCTTTTTACCTTTTGAATCCACAAACTATATATGATTCACTATGAAAAACTTCAAATAGAAACTTTGCTGATCCCCAAGTTTCATTTCTTATTCTTACTGGTTTCGGTCTCGTTCACTGTCGTTGTTGTTATTCATTTGTTTTGTTTCTTGGTACACTGGTACTTTTTCTCATTACCAAAAGAAACAACTAATTTTTTTAATTGTTTACTGCTCTCTTCGATGATGTATCCACTCTCGCAAAGCTCAGCTGGAGGCATGAATCATAACGAAAGTTGTGGAAAACGTTATACTTTCTATATTCGGTTGGCTGTAAAGGAAGGACACAATTCATTAGTGTGTGACACCATGAAGAATGAGCTCTACAGAATAATGATATTGATTGGACCGCACCATGGATTAACAGGACTTGGGTTAGTGAGGAAGAAGTTACTGTGGAATACACTATCTTCTTTTTAGTGTGTTTTCCTAAATGTCCATTTTGTTTTATTGCATTTTTCTTGGCAACTTGACGTTGTTGTTTTTTCAGGTTCATGGATCATAGTTCACAGTTCATAACCATCGGGTCCGATCTAGACTGTTTTTCAGGATGCACCCAACAGGGCTAGCAGGAGGTATTCCCCACACATGTACATAGACACACACACAGATATGCATGCACACACGCACGGCCACACGGCCACACACACACACACACACACACACACACACACACACACACACACACACACACACACACACACACACACACACACACACACACACACACTCACACACACATGCACGCGTACACGCACACACACGAATGCACACACAGACACACACGCTCACACATACACAAATGAACACTCACACATGCACACGCACACGGACATGCACACCCACACGTACACACACACACAGACAAATGGGTTCCCTGGAGTACATTCGGCCCCAGACTCCGAGGGGCCCAGCCCTGCAGAGTCCCTGTGCAGTCTGGGGAACATTAAATCTCGCGTATGAGTGCAATATCAAGCTTTTCACATGCTATTAATATGATCACAGTTACACCAAAAGCCATGTTTTATACACACACACACAGTGTGTGTGTGTGTGTGTGTCTGTGTGTGAGTGTGTGTGGGGGGGAAACACACACACACACACACACACACACACACACACACACACACACACACACACACACACACACACACACACACACACACACACACACACACACACACACACACACACACACACACACACACACACACACAAGGGGCTGGTGTCCCTCATCATCCTACAAACAGCTGACTCAGTCCAGACGGCCATCACCCACTGTTTCCATACCACTGGAATTTAAAGTACATACAGTTGATCCATTTTTCTCTTTGTAAGCTCCACTGCACCGATCTTATGCAGTGTGGAATCCAGTGACCGTTTGCAAAGAAATTTGTCGACATTCTTCATTATTTCTGTAAAGACACGATGAACTGGGGTCCTCTGGATGACTGGTTTTTTTGGGGGTGTATAGTATTTTCTGATAGGCTTGACATTTCAGTGATGCCAAAATATTTCCAATTGTGTACACAATCTCATAGGCTAAACAAAACTCTGAACAAGATGAAACCACATCCCCTCCACTTGAGTTTTGACATAAGGGTTTACGTCATGTATCAGATGTTAGACTGCGACCCTCTTCAGAGAGAAAGAGCACCAAACAAACCTTCCTAAGTCTTAGTCGGTGTGCTAACCTTAGACACACACATTTCACAGCGCCTGTAAACCTGCCAAATTAGGCAGTTAAAACCGCAGCTCAGCCCAGCACTACGTAGCCGCGAATTGTCCGCCAATCCAGGGAGAGGTAGACCCAGGGCCGTTCCTGAACTTCTGGGGGCCCTACGCCGTCGCTCATGTGGCTCATTACTAGAAACATCACTGGACATGACTTATGATTTGAAGAAGTGGTTGGCGTCTGTGTTTATTTAAATGAGAGAAAACCTATTGCCAGACACTCCAGTGAATGGCCCTGTGGTTGGTTCCTACCGCCAACCACCAGCGCCGACATCTGACGCGTGTTAGTGGAAGAGCTGACGGGATCGTAAATGTTTTCTTTGAGGGGGCACTGTGTAGGATTTAGACCGCATTCTTCACACTTCCATTCAAATACTCGCCCTGAATATGTATAGACACTTACCATTAAAATTGATTCAATAAAATGAAACACTATAAAAATATAAATCCCAAACTCAGAAGTTGCCTAAATGGTAGGCCCCAACATCGGTTGATGGTAAATTGTTAAATTGTTGGCGGCCTACATGTGTAAACATACTCTACACAATTCGTAAATAACTGGAGGCTCAACACTCAAACATATTCAAGTGTTTGTTTTATCTTCACAGTGCAGTGATATTAGCAAAAGTGATTAGCACGCACAAATCAGAATAACTACCAGAGGCTGTTTCTGGTTTCTAGGTTTCTGAACATGAGAATTATGAGATACCAACTAGAAGGAAGTGACTCATCCGAATCAGGTCACAACCCTGAGACAGTGCAACAACATTATGTTTCAACAACATATGTGGTTGTTTGAGCATTTATCAAATTTGTACATTGGCGTAGATATCATCGAGAAGAGGATTTTTGTTTTTAGCTAGTTGTAGGGGAATTAAATTTAATGTTGAAGCTTGAACACACTTTTAACCTTTATCTGAGATTTAACCGACAAGCTATGCACCAAAATAAAAATGTCATACAATAAAAAAGAAAAATCCCTGAATATTAAATATAAATGTCCAGTAGTTTTTTTTCTGTCATACAGCACTTTTACACTTGCTTTGTTAAAATTTGAATTAGAGTGTAAAATGTGCATCAAATATATTTGATCATACATCAATATGTGCAACCAAATCTGAGTTTGAACTTTGTCCTTGCTTTTGTCCTTGTTCTGCCTAAAACAATACATTTGTCTTCCAAAACAATCCCCAGAAATATTAAGATTCCATGCAACAAGTAAATAATTTATTATTCCACGACAAATGCCGAACATTTGCGTTGTATAAATACCACATGACACCACACACACTGTAACACACATCATCGGCTTGGCGACAACAATGACGAAACTTGTGCGTACAGAGCTTGAAAAGATAGTAAACAATTAGTTTGACAGCGTTTTACCTATGACTAGTCCTAAAAAGCGTGTTCACACACTGGTAGGTTATTTTTTTTAAACAAATCTACTGGAGCATTAGTTCACCTTCATAGCACGTCCGTTTACATGCAGTGTAACTTTTCAAATAATGGTCATCAACAATTTTTAATTGCATACAATGATCAGGACATATTTTCCAAAACCACTGCATTCATGAACATTATGATGACTTTCCATCTCCACACCTCCAACTTAAATTAATAACGACTAATCATCCATTTGGAAACAAATATACCCTGGCAATAAATACACCATATCCATACATTTATACGGGCACAATCCAAGTAAAGCCAATGCAAACAGGTGATTCTGTTGGTTCTGCAGCTCATACCGTCCCCATGTAAGCTACGTTCTCTGGAGTAATCAGGGGAGATGCCAGTCTCATTAGTGACGGCTAGTCCTTCAACAGCTAGAGCTGGGTCTTGGAATGTGTCTGGGGCCGTGCCCACTTGGTTATAACTTCATGAAGAGCTTCATCGCAGGGGGAAAATCCATTGTGTGTGCCTCCGGGCCATTGAGCAGTCATCATAGGGACGGTAACTGCCACATGACATGTACAAGGTGCAAGAAGGGGCCACAGCCAGGAGGGAACAGGGTGGAATTAGCCCCAAACCGGTTGGGCTTTGGAGTTAAATTAATGTCTTTAAACTTTTTTGTGAGGAATAGTACAACAGAAGGCCCGGAAACACACCACCAATACACAAAGAGAGAAAAACATCAGTGGTAACATCTAGAAATATTTAGCTTCACCAATATCTGATGATATTGCAACAGTAAAGTATGACTTCAACAGTAATCATGAGTTCTTTTTTCTGGTTCGACAGGACTCGTTTTGTGCTAATGTTCTGCACATTGGAAAATACAGACAGGAACGAAAAATAAGTTATGACATTCAATTTGGCCGTACAGCGCAACAACAACAACAACAACAACCACAACAACAACAACAACAACAACAACAACAACATTAACTTTGCTTGGAGTGAAAAGTGAAGAGAACTAAAAACTAATAACACAAACGTATTGAGGCGCTTGTGTTTTTCTTTTTCCCTACTTTCCGAGTGGCCGTGGCTGACGCAGGATGACGCTGTGCTTGCGTCTATTGACTGGGTCTGTGGCCACGGTGCCAAGTAGAGCCCGGGATACAGTACAGGGAGAGAGATAGAGAGAGAGAGAGCGCCTCACAGGAACAAAGTTCACAGCATTTCCCCCTGTCATCTGAGGGTACCAGGCAATGCCACATGCAACATATATCTCTATAAAAACACCCTGAAGATATTTAGATATATACATATCAAAGGTCACTAAAGGGGGTTGAGACTGTCTGGTGGCTCCCTGCACACCCCCCCCCCCCCCCACCCCCCCCACCCCAGGTTCACAGAATTTAGCATGCTGCGTGCCTTATCACAACATGTGATAAATGTGTGCGTGCGTGTGTGTGCGTGCATATATGTGCATGCATATGTGTGTGTGTGTGTGTGCGTGTGTGCCTTCTGTCTGTGGCAAGATCACAGATTGCAATGCATGGAGGGCAACAGATTGTTGTCATCCGAGTCTTCCACTGAGGTGAGGAGATCATCACGAGTTGGCTGGCGCTGACTGGGCTAAGGGCTCGGCTGGCTCGAGGCAGTTCATGAGGACTTCAGATGACACAGGGGAAAAGAGCGAGAGAGCATAGACAGAAACAAGAGAGAGCGCAAGAGAGAGAGAGATAAAGATAGAGAGAGAAAAAGAACAAGAGAGAGAGAGAGAGAGAGAGAGAGAGAGAGAGAGAGAGAGAGAGAGAGAGAGAGAGAGATAGTGAACGAGAGAGAGAGAGTGAGATAAAGAGAGAGAGAGAAAAATAACAAGAGAGAGAGAGAGAGAGAGAGAGAGAGAGAGAGAGAGAGAGAGAGGGAGAGATAGTGAACGAGAGAGAGCGATCGGGGGGGGGGGGGGGGGGGAAGAGAGAGAATGTGAAGGGAAGGGGTTTCAGTTTTTTTCAGCAGAGGAAGGGAAACTGACAGACACAGCTGGAAAAGCACGGGAGCGGTCTCGCAGTTCCCTCCGAGACCCAGTGCAAGGTACACTTCCCAAAGTTCTGGATATCCGTTTACATTTGGGGGGCGGGAGTGGGAGTGGGAGTGGTGGTGGTGGTGGTGGTGGTGGTGGTGTTGCGGAAGGGGGGATGGGGAACGGGACGGGACGGGACGGGACGGGGGGGGGGGTAGGGGGCGAATGGGGGGGAGGGGACTCTGGGAAACATCAGTGAGCGAGCAGTTGGGAGCACTTCGGGGAAAAGACACTGCCAAGCCGTCCTTGCATCTCAACGGGGGCCTGCTGGGCAGACCAGTCGCCACCTCCACCCCTCTGGAACCCGCAGATCTACCCGCTATCAGCCTCTGCTATTTCTAAGCGCTGTTTATTATTGTTGTGTGTGCGGGAGATTGTACCATGACTAAGGAAATGGCTTCTGGTTTCTGTAAACAGAGTGGAAGGTAAACAGCACAGCAACCAGATCCTCCAATCAACAAACGCTTACGTGACACAGCCGGGCTTAGGCTTAGGGGGGCAAAAGGTTGCCTTTTTTATGTATCTCCCAGTAGATAACCCAAGAAAAAGTAGCAGTGGTAGTAAAATGAAAATGTGAAGTTGGTAAGCACTTAAAGTACTAAATTATACTCATGGGTTTCTCCAAGGCACAACAATATCTGTGTAAAATAAATTACTATTAAATACCCCTCCCCCTAACAACTGGGTCCGTTTAAGTGCAGATGTGATAGATGGGACTATACGATTCGAAAGTGGAGCATTGCTGTATCTATAAAAAGCCACACACTTTAAGTGGCAAAGAGAAACGACCCAACACACCGCAGTCACACGCAGTTCCTACTGGGACAGGAGTTTAATCTATTAGATTCATGATGATCATTATGATTATTTTATTAAAACTCCTGTTAAAAAGTGGTGCGGATGGCATACTTGTTGCTCATGCTCAGTGTGTGTGTGTGCGCGTGTGTGTGTGTGTTTAGCATGCAGACACTGATAAGGCTTTGGAGAATGCCCCAATCTTCAGTGCTATCTGTTGGTCTCAGAAACCTCCCTTCTGCAACATGCTGTTAAACATTAGCATACGCAGCCAGCACTCATTGCAGGCATTTCTGAGGCCTTTTCCATTTGTGAATGTGAGTGTGTGTGTGTCTGTGGGCATGCATGCTTGTAATAAGTGTGTGTGTGGGGGGGGGGGGGGCTTTTGAAAAAGAGCAATGTCTGGCTCTCGGCCAGACATTGCTCTTCATGTATGAGGAAATTGTTGAATTGAAATAAGTTGTGGAATGTATATCTACAAGTAAAAGAAAAAAACAGAAACGTCAGTGAGACCTTGCACGGAATTACTCCACAATGTGGTGCTAATGCTAAATGGCTAACTCAATGTCCTCCTCATGATACCAGGCCCAACTGTGAGGAGCATTCAACAATGCTGATATTTTAAATAATGCATTATTATCGATTGATTCATGATAGTATTTGTTGCTCTTAGAAAGGAAAAGGTTCACACGTTAAAGGTACAGTGTATAGGAATTAGGGACTTCTAGCAGTGAGGTTGCAGATTGCCACGCAGGAAATATTGCTCCCAATGTAGATAAAAAGGGCTACTTTTAAGGTAATGAATACACAATTCTTAATTTTATTGGATTCTACACTTATTAAATCTTACTTTTGAACATTATATTCCATTGTTGCCAAAATCCTTTCTGCTAGATGCCACTAAATCCTACAAACTGCACCTCTAACATGTGTTTGGCCACGAACACCAAGGGAGATAAAAGGAATGTCTACAGATCCCAATTGAGCCAGCTTTTTCAGGATTTATAGAATGCATAAAACAACTTAATGTCAATAAACTGCCAAGGCACTGTGCTACTCTAACACTATGCTAGAGACCATGTAAAGTATGGTTGTGCAACAAAAGAATGCAAGAGAAAAGAAAGGAAAAGTGAGGTAGATGGAAAATCAACATTGTTTTTCAAAAAACCCTGTCCCAGCTATCTCAATTGTATTCGTTGGTGTCCTAAACCAATGACACTCCACCCATACGTCTGGAAATATCTCAAGCAACCATTTCCTTGGACCAGTCTCCAGGGGATAACACTGTCAACCAAGGTGACCGGTCTTACCTTCATCAGACAATTCAAAAGAAAAAATAATAAAATATGGCTAAAGTGTAAACTTCCGTGTGAGGTCCTCATGAGATCACGGGGGGTTAAAAGACAGAGGGGGAGTTTGTCTCACAATTCCCGTTGGGGTCCGTCCCTTTCCCAGGGTCATCGCAGACCCCCTCTGCCTTCTCAGAGCTCCTGTCCCCGGGATCGCTGTTCTCCTCCGAGCTACCCTTGTTCCGGGGGGGCTGCTCACTCTGCCAGCTGTGTCCGGTGTAGATATATCCACCTTTGTTCGACAGTTGGGCGAAACGGCTCTTCATGCAGAGGAGCTCCTGGAAGGCGTACCGGAACTCGGGGCTGCGGCAATATATGAGCGGGTTGAACGCCGAGTTCGCGTAGCCGATCCAGTTGAGCACCTTGAACGTTTGGTCGATGTTGTCCACCTTCCAGATGGCCCCCACCACGTTGAGGAGGAAGAAGGGCAGCCAGCTCAGCGTGAAGATCCCCATGATGATGCCCAGGGTCTTCAAAGCCTTATGGTCCCTCAGGCAGAACTTGGTCTTCTTGCCGCCACGGCCCACGTTGATCTCCAGCGAGGCGGCGTCGCTGTTCCTCATGTTCTGGAAGCGCCCCATGCTCTGGTCGATCTTCCTCAGTTGCCGCTTGGCCTCCTGGAAGACGCGGCTGTACACGAAAAGCATGATGAAGAGGGGGATGTAGAAGGAGACAATGGACGAGGTGATGGCGTAGCCCGTGTTGGTGTTAAAGTCGCAGCAGCTGCTCTTGTTCATGCAGTCCCGGGCCACGTCGCTGTTCTCCACCCACCACTTCATGTGGATGGGCAGATAGGAGATGAGGGCGGCTATCACCCACACGAGCAGCACCACGATACGGGCCTTGCACTTGGTCAGCATGGACTGGTAGCGGAAGGGGGAGGTGATGGCCAAGTAGCGGTCGAGTGCTATGACGCACAGAGTCTCGATGCTGGCGGTCACGCAGAGCACGTCTGTGGCCGTCCAGAACTCGCACCAGAAGCTGCCAAAGTGCCACGTGTTGAAGATGATGTAGCAGGCGCCGAACGGCACCACGACGAGGCCCATGATGAGGTCGGCGCACGCCAGCGACGTGATGAAGCAGTTGGTGACGTTCTGCAGGCGCTGGAAGCGGGCGATGGCCGTGATCACCAGGATGTTGCCGAAGACGATGCCCAGGACCAGCAGGGACATGAAGATGCCCAGCAGGACCATCTGAACCTCGGTGTAGCCGCCCTCCTGGCCCGTCCCGTTGGACGAGTCGTTGCGGCGCTCCAGGATTCCCATGATCTCGCTTCCCATGATCTGCGCAGACATGTGGACGACGCATGGAGTCGCCCGGCACACACACACACACACACACACACACACACACACATGAACACACACACACACACACACACACACAAACACACACCCACACGCACATGTATACGTACACGTACACACACATAGACACACGCACAGACACACATGCACACACAGAGACATACACACACACACACACACACACATACACGCGCAAACACACAGACACACAGACAGCCAAAGACACACACGCAGATACAGAGACAAACACAAAGGCAGACATACACACACATACACACACATTAGCAAAGCTTAATTAAGTCAATGTCTGCTAAATATATAACTATACATTGACCAGTTTTATAATTATTAGCATAAAAGCATAACTCATGGCAGAGTTTAAGAAACCAAACTTTAACAGGAATAAAAGTACAAACCTCCACAGGTAGTTGTCCCTTCCAAAGCTCGTAAGAAAAGCAGAAATGTCTAGAAGCAGCCAGCTCCGTCTGCCATCGCTTCTAACATTACTTTCTCTTTTCCCTCACCTCACTGTGCCCCCCTCGCTCTCTCTCTCTCTCTCTCTCTCTCTCTCTCTCTCTCTCTCTCTCTCTCTCTCTCTCTCTCTCTCTCTCTCGCTCTCTCTCTCTCTCTCTCTCTCTCTCTCTCTCTCTCTCTCTCTCTCTCTCGCTCTCTCTCTCGCTCTGTCTCTATCTCACACACACACACACTCTCACAACCTTTCTCTCTCTCTCTCTCTCTCTCTCTCTCTCTCTCTCTCTCTCTCTCTCTCTCTCTCTCTCTCTCTCTCTCTCTCTCTCTCCCACACACACACTCACAACCTCTCTCTATCTCTTTCTCTCTCTGTCTCTCACTCACTCACTCAGTCAGTGCCTCGCTTGAGCCGTTCCTTCTTATGAGGCTGCCAGGCTATTTGTCAAAGCCCTTATAACATTCAGTGGTGACATCATGGCCATGGCTCAGCCAATCAGATGACAAGACTTTGGAACGAGCAGAGTAACTGCTGAAAGTTTGAACAGAAAGTCTCCACTGGTGCAGTGGGCTGCATAAATAGAATAGAATATTTGACAAAAGTTATTGCTTTTGTCATTTGGGGTGTTTTGAACAAGCACTAGATTGAAATTATTATCATTGTTAAAGAATTTTTTTTACACTTAAAATGTATTTATTGTGCCAACTTACACACATCTGGAGATGTTTGCATTATTTCTTACCATTTTTTACGAAATTAAGAAAATGAAAGCGTAGATTTCCTATTCAGCTAAAACATTAACACACTTTAAACAACACCTAAAATTATGACGGGTGTGCTTATGATGTACAAAAATATGCAAACATTTTCTGAAGGTTATGGCAGATTTGAGGGTTACCTTTTGCAGCATACATGTGGTTCAGGTGGGGTTAACACAAGAATGTCAATGAGGGTGACTGCAAGGAACACGATTTACTTTATTGAATTGACATTTCCATCAAATGAATTTATGCAGATATAGCCATAATGTGATTTGGTAGCAGTTGTTTAGATATGTTGTTTAGCTGCTTATTCACTGCTATTATTTAATATAAACGTGTGTGTGTATGGTGTATTTGTGTCTGTTTCTCTGTCTCCCGGTTTGTCCGTCCGTACACATCTCTCTATAGTTCTGTCTGTCTGCCTCTTTGTTTGTTGGACTGTCGGTGTGTCCGTCCTCCTTCCGTCTGCGTTTCTGTCTGTCCATCTGTCTGCCGGTCTCTCCCTCCATCCCCCTTCCTGCATGTCCTTCCCTCCTCTAGTAGTCATTCTGTTTGTCTGCCTCTCCTTTCGCCCATTTGTCTCTCTGTCTCTCGATCCGTTAGTCATCTGTAAGTCTGTCACATGAGTGTTTGTGGGTGTGCTGGCTGTTTTTTTAAACCTATGATTCCCTGTGGAAGCTAACAGTGGTCCCGCTGTGTTGCTTTGAAATAATTTGTGGTGCTCACTAGATCAGAGACTAAATGAGGAAAGCCACACAAAAGGGTTCTCACAATCTTCATAGGTCATTATAGGCATGGGCATAATGCTCATCTGACGTTACCCGCAGTAGAAAGACTGAATAATGTATTCTTTGTGAAAAGATCACAACTAAGGCCTAAGGACAATTAAAAATGTGTGTGTGTGTGTGTGTGTGCGTGTGTGCGTGTGTGCGTGTGTGTGTGTGTGTGTGTGTGTGCGTGTGTGCGTGTGTGTGTGTGTGTGCGTGTGTGTGTGTGTGTGAATGTGTGTGTGTGTGAGTGTGTGTGAATGTGTATGTGTGTGGGTGTGTGTGTGTTTGTGTGTATGTGTTCAAGGGTACGTGTTTGTGTGTGCGTTCGTACCTGTGTGTGTGTGTGTGTGTGTGTTTGTGTGTGCATGTACGCAATTCCGTGCAGGTTTGTGTGGCTGGGGGGTGAGGCATGCTATATTAACCATTATATTATATCATAGCATAATCCCTGGTGTGTTGCAAAGCTCTGGTCTTCCATTGACTTAAGAAGCAGAAGGCACTGTTCCCCTTTCCTCGTGTATGTAACCCCAACAAAACAGCTTGCTATGCGTTAAAGCAATATGGCTGCATCAGGAGATGCACACACCCCACCCTTTACACATCAAGACTCAACGCAGGCACAAGAAGATATCCCTGTTGATGAAATATTATCTATCAAGCTTTGTGTAGGCGCCTAAGGGCTTGGGCTCGATTGGCTCCATCTGATTGGTTGAATGTCCTGCCCTGTCCACCCCTTGCATAGTACACAGAAAACAAAGGATAGCTAACTTCTACCGCTTCACAGATGTTCTGTTAGCCTTTTACAAAATGTGGAACACGCAAGTTAGATTAATAATCCCAACTTGTTGTCCTGTTCTGCAGTCATGCGTGGGTTCTCAATTCATCAGGACTTGTGTTTCCTCAGCGTGACATCTTTCTTCCTGTATCCTGGAGCACCATCCCAAATTTTTCAAAGTCCTGCAGAATAACCTGGCTCTAGTCCACATTCTGAGTTGCTGCCCAGATGCCGGCCGTGAACACAACATTAGAACAGAGGACTTGGAACTCAGCGGCGTTTGTCCGCCCAGCTGTTATTTCTTTAAGCAGCAAGTAAGTGCGATCGATGCAACTATTCAGTCTTACTGCAGATTCAATGTGTCTAATCCAACAAACACCTTCACACACACACACACACACACAGACACACACACACACACACACACACACACACATGTGTGTGTGTGTGTGTGGATGTGGGGGTAGGGATATTGCTTTACCAGTTGTGGAAGAGGAAGCCAATGCAAGTCTCTCTCTCTCTCTCTGTCTCTCTCTTCCTCTCTCTCCCAATCTTGAATAGATATTTAAGCAGGCATGGAGCTCAACGGCTCTTGGTCCTTCAAAGGGAGAATCCACTCCATACCACTAAACTGCCAGTTTGCAAGTCTAGTAGTGACACGTGGATTAAAGTATTTAGTGGCATTAATGTCTGCCTCTTAAAATAATTACTGAAAGCAGGATGAAAACAGAGTTGGACATCGGGAACGGTCTCAGCTGTACAATGTCTGATTCCTTCATGCTCCAACTGATCATAGAATGACTTTTGTGCCCAATCAACGCTTGTCCCCATCTAATGTCTTTTGAACAGAACACATTCCCCTCAGGATCAGTCCCAAGTCTTAATCCCATAATTGCCTCTCTGGAATTAAAGGCCTACGGGGAGCCCCAGCCTTCACCCAAACATCCCGGGGAGACAGAGATACAGAGAGACTGAACAACTTGAGACAACATCCCCAAAGTCCAGGCCAAGCTTGAAGAAGCGGTCGTAAAAGCGGCGAGTCAACACGACATTGCAATCGGTTTATTGTGGAAAAAAACCATCTGGCTTGTGTCTTTCTCTGATGTCACTGCGGCAGAGTCTACACGACCACAGCTCCACAGACTCGGAGCAAGACGGTGTGCGCTGCTCGCTCCTAGACATACACAAACACTCTCTACATAAGGACTGACATCGCCATAGGTCTGGCTGAAGGCGATGTGCTGCTGTAATGTGAATGTATATCCTGTAATCATAAAGATGGGGTAATGATGTGATGCTTTATTGACCCTCACAATGAAGCACAAGGCTTGCACACGTGGGGTTGCAGCAGTTTGCTCAGAGGTCAAAGAACATCGGGCCAAAGGTGAGTCAAGTCAATTGTATTTGTAGAGCCTTCCATCACAGAGGGGAGAGAGGCCCACCCTTTTTGAAATCCCCCTCACCCTAAGCCCCCTGAAGGGCTTAAAGGAAACTATAAACCTATCCTAAAAGCCAGAGGGAAGAAACCTTGATAAGGAACACAGAGGAGAGGCCCCTCATTCCAGGGTTAGGAGTGCAACATCTGCGCAATGGGAGGACGTATAATGGTCACATAAAACAAAGCAGAAACAATGCTTCAAGTAAATTAGATTGTCATGGTACTAAAATGAGTGCGTGCCATTTACTAAGTAAAAACAACCCCAACAACTTTGGATTCAAAACCTTTCAGAGGAAACCCCTCATGCAACCTTCATTCAAGATGTTATGATGTTATGCAATTTGACTGGACTCGTTACTCAGAGCAGAACGTGACCTATCTGAAGGTCTGCAACTCTGTCATGTCCACCATGCTGAAGAAGAACAGTCCACATGTGTGGATAGATCTCCTTACAGTGTGTTCCGATAGTTGGAGCGATATGTGTGTGAGATGTCTAGAGTTGTAGGTCCAGCTCTGGTGTCACCCAGATTTCCCAGAGTGCCAAGACCAGCGTGACTTGTGCCCATGATATTTAATGTGGAGAGCAGGTTGAGGTGTGAGAGAGATGGATGAGGGTCAAATCTCGAGGAATGAATACATAAATAAATTCAGAGCTGACTACACGTCTCTCAAATTGGACCAGTTGCATTTGCAGCACAATCCAGACTGTTGATCATGAATAAAATGCCTTTTTTTTCTATAACATTAATTCTGCTTTGTATTCATGAGAGTGCTTCCTCCAACAGCTTCCAACTAATTAATTCATCGATTCATTCATTCCTATAGATCAGTCATGCAAATGCCTGCCCTGCATCTACCTGATACCAACTGATTTTGTGACCACAATACTGTAGTGTTTAACCCCCGGTAAAGATAAAGCTCTCTTGCTATTTCCCTCTCTAATGTGTTGTTCTTCCTTTAATGAATGTTTTTCAGTCTAGGGTCACACACGGGAAGTGAGACTGCAGGGGTGTGAGGAAACAATAGGAATTATTCCTGTCCTCTCAAAATTCATTAAAAGAGGAGAGCTTCCTTGAAGCAGTTTCCAATAATTTAGTATTTTCTTTGTCTATTTTCGTCACAGTGAAATGTGTTAAATGTGTGTGGTCTTAAGGAGAATATGTTCTGCCCTAACTCACTCCTGTATTTATAACCGTTGCCAAATGACCTTCCAGAATGATCTTCCACAACCAATTGACCACAATAAGAGTAAACTTTCGACCTGTTCCTCTCGAACACTCTGACCCAAACCGGGAAATCCGACGAATAATCACTGTGTGATTTTGCTTTGTGAACTTTGGCAGCCACCCAGTTAATATTATAAATAGCTGCATAACCAGTTAAATATAGTTTACGGTCACTGATGTGCAATGGCAAAAAAAACTTTCTATCTGCCTAGACCTCCCAAAATTGTTTTATACTATCCAAGATTCCGGAATTGATAAAGTGTTTTTATCTTATTTTATATCCAACTCAACATAGGGATCAGCAACATCAAAGTACACAAAATATGTCATACAGCAGCATTGAACCCAAACATATTTTCACATTCCACAGATTGAGAATGTTTAATTAATGGTTATTTTCTTTGAGATGATAATAATAATACTGGAATTATTTTATTTTAGATATGAGATACATTTATGCTAATTAGTTGTTAATGTACTTCAAACAACGTGTAGACTATAGCTTGCCTTAGTTATTCTCATCCAAAAAATTTACCATCGTAATGCACCTTAGCAGATTTGTCTTACAATGACAACAGGCTTACATTCAACAGTTGCTACATTGCATTCCTCCTATATTTTTATAAATGTGTTTGCTTGTGTGTGTGTGTGTGTGTGTGTGTGTGTGTGTGTGTGTGTGTGTGTGTGTGTGTGTGTGTGTGTGTGTGTGTGTGTGTGTGTGTGTGTGTGTGTGTGTGTGTCTGTATGTAAGTGTGTTTGTACCCATGTCTCTTCATGACACACACAGAGCGCAGGCCAAAGCCAACACGATTCCAGACAGATGAGTGAATCTACCAGCCACCATTAAAACGTCAACGGTGAGTTTTTACTTTGACGAAAAGGCTTACAGTCCACCCGATGGAGCTGAGAAAGGATCCTAACTTATTTTGTTTAGGAAAATACTCGAACAACCTGCTTCTTACAGTAACACACACAGCTTTACGACCAGACTTATTTTTTTTCATGGCAACTATCTAAACATCGAGAATATGAATGCCTTGATTCACTCCACTGCGCTGGCTGAATATGGAACTATAACCCTGTCACTGCCGAGGGATTATGGGAAACCAGTATTGTTATCCTTAAAGCTAGGGAAATTTGTGAGAAACCTCCCAGAATAAGGTAGGATATAAAAGTAAAAATGACCCACCTCCCTTTAGACCGCCTTTGAATGAAAGGATTGCACAGGCTTATTGCAGGCCTTAGACAGCCACAGACACCCCATTCCTGTTTGTTCGAGTATTTGTTTGATGGATTACTATCGGGGTGTAAAGAGAATTTCGACAAATATGGCAAAATATATTGCCTGCCCTAGCTTTAAAGACTTCATTGTTGAAGTTACGGCTTGTGAACATGGAATCATAACACATTTAGCTCCGCTATGCAATTGCTGGAGTCAGATAAGGACAATCTTGTTTTTTGATGTTGTCGGATGAACATTGCAACCCTTTGAAATTAACTATTGCCCCAGTTCTACACCACTACACTACTTTCCCAGTTCCGGTAATACATATTTTTCCTCTCTTTTTGATATATCATTCCGAATAATATTTGACAAAAAGTGACGTCTGCAAACGCGAAAAAGCATAAAACTATAAGGCACATTCCGCACAACCTTTGATTAACACTGGGAAATAACTGTGTTTATCATACATCTTCTTAACTTGTGTCTTGCTATTCGAGAGAGACAGTTGTACCCACCACCTCCATTATATGACCAGCCAGATGCATCGACTTAACGGGAGGCTCCTACATATGCTGTCTGGTTCCTATCTGACTTCTATCTAAGATAAGCAATCACAGATATGGCTTAGCTCGGATGGATAATGCCTGGCGGTATTTGGAGGCACCGTGTACAATACACGGCTGTCTGTGACGAGTATTGATGATGTGGAGGAGGCCCGAGTAAATGGAAATGGCCTGGGATCTGTTAACGACTCGCCTATCTCTCCCACTTTTTTCTTATCATGGACAGGGGGGGGGGGGGGGGGGGGGGGGCGACAGGGTTTGTTAGCAAGAAGACAGAAAGCGGGAGAAAAAGCCCCATTGGTCATTCTAAAGTTACAGAAGACACGGGGGATGTTTATGCACGTGTGTGTGTAACATAGACAGGTTCTTCTTTCAAAAGGATTACATTGTGATAACACTTCATCTACCCTCCTTCGCACTCACACACACTCAGCACACACGCTCACACACACACACACACACACACACACACACACACACACACACACACACACACACACACACACACACACACACACACACACACGACACAGACACATCTATACATATAAAGAAACACACACACATCTGTACATACAAACACACTCACACATCTATAAACACACCTCTAAACAAACACACACACCCATACACACACACACACACACACACAATCACATACACACCCAAAAACACAAACACCCACATCTATACACACACACACACACACACACACACACACACACACACACACACACACACACACACACACACACACACACACACACACACACACACACACACACACACACACACACAAACA
This sequence comes from Gadus morhua, assembly GCF_902167405.1. NCBI lineage: Eukaryota > Metazoa > Chordata > Actinopteri > Gadiformes > Gadidae > Gadus > Gadus morhua. The sequence continues at coordinate 22,529,552 of NC_044057.1, forward strand.
CACCCACACACACTTGTGTTGACAGCTAAAGGGTGGAAGAATGCATTCATACACACGGTCAGAAAGACAAGGGGTAGTCCAAATTGTGGTGCTTCAAGGTCAAAATGCACATTGTCCTTGAAGGCGGACAGGTTGTATCCCCAACAGCCTACTTTGTACTACCAATAGCATCCTGAAGCATGATTTGCATGAATTGTCAGCTCTACATTTTTTACAGGTTGAGAGCTGTTAACGCAAACTGCCTGGGGCTGTCAGCTGGTCAGCCCCACAAGCCCCTACCGACACCCCCACGCACACACACACGCCTCCAGCAAGTCAACCAGCACATTGCCCTGAGGTCGTTCAAAGACTAACCGCATATCAGGGCTGATTACCATCAGAGTCACTTAAATGTCAGTGGGTTAATTCAGAAGGATTTCCTATATAGATATGTGTGTGTGTGTGTGGGGGGGGGGGGGGTCAGGGGCAAAACTAGGAAGTCATTCTGAATGACATGAGAGGGGGGCTGGGGGGGTAGGTCACCTAGCCTAGCCTAGCCTAGCGCTGTGATTGGTGGTGGAAGGGTTTGTGTTTCCACACACTCATGTGGGTGCGATCTTATGTTGAGTTGTGACATACGGTCAGACGGCGAGAGCTGTCTGCGGTGAGAGCAAGTGTCTTCTGAAATCCTTGTAATCACAAACTCTCCAATCACAATATTTGCATGCATTTTAGTGTTGGAAATGTATTTATTTAACCTCCACTATGGAGGTAATACTATTTATTCATTAGGCTTAGGCAAGGATTTTTTATTTTCTGCGGGGCTGGTGTGTGTGTGTGTGCGCATTTTTGTTTATTGTATGTACAGTTGGGTATGGACACACCTTGCTGCTCCTCCACGTCTGAAGTTCCTAACGGACAAAATAAAGTGATTTGAATTGAAATGGGATGCAAGCAAGGCAAGCTCATGTCATCACAACCCATCTGCTGTGTGTTTGTGTGGGTGTGTCTGTATGTGTGACTCTGCGTGTCTTTGTGTGTGGTTCCACCTCTGTAGGATGATGTATCCAGACATCTTTGGGAAACACAATGGTGTCAAATTTTGTATGCTTAAGACACAGCTGAACACACAGCATGACATCACCAAGCTGTCAAACAACACTGTCAACCGTCTGAAGAGACCATTGCAAACATCAGATTAGCTAAACCTAGCGTTATCCCTGGATGAGGGAAGTGAGGGAAACCACACTTTTACCGGCCAGGTAAGAACACTCCGGACATTGCCTTTCTTCTTGCTATCTGCACTGTCTAAGCCCTGTGCCCAATTTTGGGGAATCTGAAAACGCAAATTTGAGGCCCTTTTTGATGCAGCAGGGTTGACTCGGATACAAAGACAGTTTATTCATGCAGTGTTCATCACCAGAGAGGAAGCCCAGCCCGTTGCCCGATGTGTTTCTTCCTAATCGATTTGCTTCAGTTTACTCAGATGGCAATGGCATGAAAACTGTTCACTCAACTGTTCCCTCAACTACTCATCAGTTATACCTGGCTGTTGGGATACACAAAGAAATCTGCCGCCCTTATTTCCCCCTCAAACTGCGGTTACACTATCCAGTATCCTCTTTTGTGTTTACTTTAAGTAAGAGGCTATTAGTGGAGGAGCTTGAGCAGTCTCTGTTGCGTTTTGTGAGATCCAGCCTAGATTCCAAATATAACACGCTATTCTATTGTTGAAAGTTTATGACAACATTGTGATATTTGTGCTGTCCCTATGATTATACACGCAAACACAAATATACCAGCCTTGTGAAGAAGAAGTTCATAGGGGAAGTGCTATTCTAAGGTTCCTAAAATAAGCTGTTGGTGGGGGGGGGGGGGGGGAGTAAGACTATTTGATCAGTCTTACTGCCACTTTTGGTTCCTCTAAAAGTCATGATAAGGGTCCATCTTTGTTTCTATAAGAGACCAGAAGTTGCGCCAGCCGGCGCCCAGACGAGGAAGTGCACTGAATGTTGCAAAGCCCTGACAGCGTCGGTTATCTGTTTGCTTTGCCTGTGTTACGGATCGACCAACCCAGTTTCACGGAACTACGTGAAACTGTCACGTCACGTCTTTTAATCTGTTCATTCTTGATCTGGGACGCGTAATTCAATTTTTTTCGTGCCAAAGGCACAAATTTCAAACTCATTCTAAAAAGAAGAGATGAAGCAGCTACCTTTTTTTTTACCGATATGTTTAATATTGTGCTTATAACTATTTGCAATTCGTCAGTGGCTGACGTGAGCCAATTTCCAACATTGCCCAGAATTACTTTGCAACCTCCTCTCAAAATCAGGAGGCAGCTATCTTTAAATTGTGCAGTTACCAATTGAATAATTGAAATAAAATGTATAATAAAGATATTCATAACAGGGTTTATTATTAATTGTGAGAGCTAGCTAGACATGTTGCAATATGCTATGCCTCACGGGAGATCAAATTCAAACCGGTCCCTTCGTGACAACGGCCGTGGAAATAGAGAACTGGTGACTGGGAGAGCCAGCCTGGCATCTCTTACGCGAGTCATGGTTGGGCCTAGCATGACTAAACTCAAGCTTTGCCTGTGGGCCAATATAAAACACTGAATGGAAGTTTTATCAGCGCTGGATTTCACTCATGTACCCCACGCTATCGCGGAAAAAAACAAAACCAAAACCAAAAATGATAAAACCGGGTAGCCAAGCCTTGGGCGTGCCTTTCGTTATGCAGCTATCGTTGATGCTGGTCAGTTCATGCTCCATCTAATTAATTTCTGCCCGCTTCAGGACTGCATGTCAAAACCTAGATGCATCCGCCATATTTAGTTTCCCCGCTGCCAGAACAGAGTAAATCTACCGGGATAACAGTGACTAAGATGCTTTTCCCCCTTCTAACAGGGCCATGACTCAGCATATGTATGGAGATCATGGCCACGCCCCCAAAGGTGCAAAGCAAAAGTTTTGGATCTGCGAGGCTGCAAGCCCGCCAAAAATTTGTGTACCCTTTTACAGAGTTTAGCCGCGGCAAAGTCAATTGCTACATTTAACAGTAAAATAGGACCTAGGGTGGGTTGTACTTATTGTTATCTTATGTGTGTGTATCTGTGTGCGTGTGTGTGTGTGTGTGTGTGTGTGTGTGTGTGTGTGTGTGTGTGTGTGTGTGTGTGTGTGTGTGTGTGTGTGTGTGTGTGTGTGTGTGTGTGTGTGAAATAGACAGATGGACAGAGTGATATAAAACAGATACAAGGAGAGGAAAAACATGACAAAAGGAAATATAGACAAAGAGAAATGACAGGAGCAACAAACACAAATACACTGTGAGAAAGAACTTTGATGGATCACTTTGTGCTCCTCAACACCATTTAAGGTTAAAGCTGCGAGGCCAAGCACTTTGTTACGTCATCAAATATATCATCTTTTTAACACTTAACATTTTTCGAGAAGTAAAAACAACATCAGAACGCCCTGTGATTGGTTACTGAATGGTACGGACACTCCACACTCTGCTATGAAACTTGATCCCACGAAAAAGCACACAATATTGCCATTATATTTGGGAAATCCTATCGCTGGTAGGCTTAAGAAAGACATGTTCCCTCATGAGTACAGATATGCTTGGGAAGGGTGTCACGGCAGAAGCACAGGACAGTAACAATTAAAAAGAAGAAAATATAATTTAAATTAAGAATATATGCAAAAACATATGAAACGTATATTCATACAAAAATATGAGCATTAAAAATGTCAAGTAAAATGTACATTGTAAATGTTAATATTATCCTGCCAAACACCTGTTTGGCAGGAGCCGCTAGAAACTCTCTTTGAAGGGAAACAAACCAACCGGTTCAAGTTAGTCCTCACCCACTATCACATTAATGATAATGTGTTTCCTCCAAAGGGGCTATTTCTTGTCAGGCATTTGCTCTCTTGCACATGCCACTCCCCCTCGCTACAATCAGAATGTGTGTGTGTGAGTGGGTTCATCGAACCGCTGAAGGGCAATTTGAGTCTTGAGGTTTTGTTAACTTTATTAAGCATTGAAGTCGAGATCGGCCTCAAGATCAATTCATAGCACAGCTATGGACCGCACTAAATCATTATTCATCGAAGATAAGTTGTTTTCGGGTTTGGTTTTCCTTCAAAGCCCCATTTACCAGATTAGTGATAGCATCCCTTGGTAACCATAAATATCACTGAGGGCTGTAATAGTGTTGGGGTGTTACTTGCACTTGTGTTGCAGTGGGAAAACAGACGCACAGAGGTCGAACACATCTGCCAGGGCGCACAGGGTTGTAAATCATCACATAATGCAACCATTTGTAATTTTTTTTATGATCATCATTGCTACTAATCACGCACTCAACAGCAAGTGAGTAAAATTACATTTGCTCGCTCACCGCTACAGGCTAGCATTTCAGGCTTTTGTTTTGCAGATTGATTAGTCAATTTCTCCTCTTCTCAGGGGGCTTTTCAGGGGAATATAAATTTCTCTCTGTCCTTTCATGCATGAGCTGATCAGCTGAGCGGGTATTTTTCCGTTAAGGCAACCACACACCGGACCAACTGCCCGATTCGCGTCGGTAAATTAAGTCTGTATTGTGGCCCAAAAAACACGAAAAACCGGAAGTAGCAGGTCCTAGGACTTGCCAGCGACCACAAACAGCGACGGCCTATCCTCCACCATGGCGATGAATTGTTGCTCGAGCTCTTCGATGCGCATTATTCAATCCAAGGTCAACAATGAAAACGATGCCAAATAATGCGTTGAGAGAGTGTGTCGACATCTTCTTCGATTACACTGTTTATCTGGTATGTTTACCATCCTCACTTCCGGGCTTCACTGATTTGCTAGTCAAGCTGCTAGCCCACCACCAATCAGAATGGTAAAAGAATGACCGACTCGAATGGCCGATTACACATGTTGGATCGGCTGAAATGAACGCCCACGTGGCCGATTTGAGCGACCACACCAAATAGACTCATGTCACCGATGCCGATTTTCTCACCAACGCCGATTTTCGGTCCGGTGTGGGGTTGCCTGTAAGGAAGGACCACACTCTCCTTGCAGGAGAGTCGGCCTGTTTTCAATATTTACAGATACGGATGCAGGGATCAAACATGTAACTAAGTTAATGTGAAAGCAGGAAAAACAATGCAAAGGGAAATAACTTAGATTTGGTTGGACTCGGATGAGGCTAGCTTCCTCATCCTCAGAGTATCTATAGGAGTTATTATTATGTTTGATAATTTGGCTATTCTACTAATCCCTGGATGGATCCCCAGAAGACCCACAGATTTGAGATGCAACTGTTTAGACATTTAAAGCAGAAATCCGGTGTGAAAGAGAGAAACGGAAGCAAAGATATATATCCAATGGCAAGTAATTCTAAGAAAACAAAAAAGAAAATGTTTTTTATAGAAAGAACTGATTATAGGATTATTTTGTGTTTCTATCAAAGATAATCCTAGTTCACTATGCCACATGTCAGACAAACAGCCTAATATAACTCACTGACTAAAATGTGATGAATCTTTGATTGAAGAGTAAATAACTGTAAACAGATAAAGATTAGATAACGAGTTATCTTTGTGAAAGGATAACACGTTGAGTCTAAACAAGTAATGTCAAGCTTGTTTCAATTTGAATAACCTGAAGATAGAAATATCAGTAACATATTAAAGCATATACAGAAGAAATATATTGATGTCATTTATATATATATATATACATATAATCTATACAAAACTATGCCTAAAAAGTAATGCAATCATTACATTCAGAACATCAGACACTTCACTCCTTCATGGTTTAAGAAACATTATCATATATTGCAATGGCAAAGGGAAAATAAAAACTGAATGGTAAAATTAATAATACAAATATGTAAGTAATAGCTGTGTATCAGACGTGTTAAACCAAAGATTGGAAGAGGAGTTGAATGCCTGTTCTCTATTGCCGCGTTTCCACTGCAGGGTGCGGAACGGATCGGATCGCAAAGGTGCGGTAGGGAGGGGGTGGTATAGCCCAGCTCAGTTCCGAGGTCGCGTTTCCACTGCCGACAGTACCCTTGGTGGTAGGCCGGATGTCGATCGCCGCGGCAGCTACGTAAACATCGTAAACAACGTCTTCCTCCCCAAGAATGCAGACGAACGTCTCCACCTCCTTGTTCGCCCAAGCAAGCTTTTTACGCGACATGTTAATTGTAAAGAATAATACCTCGAGGCTACTGTTTGTTTGTTTTTATCCCCGCGTCACCCGGAAGTGACGATTCTGTCGACCAATCAACGGAGGGGGGGTGTAGCTAGAATTTCACGGGACCCTTTCAGGCGTCTGGTCTCGTTTTGGGTACCGCAACGGAGGAGTCCCGAGAATGGGGCCGGAACGGGTACGGCAAAGTCCGGGTCACGCCCACTTTTGGCGGTGGAAACGCGACCCGACCCGCACCTTTGCGATCCGATCCGTTCCGCACCCTGCAGTGGAAACGCGCCATAAGCTGCTGTACTCATTTTCAGAGCTGATACAATAGTCGTCTGATGGGAGTAGATGGGGACGGTGATCCTCAGGGCGATGGGGAAGGGATGGCATGGTCCTGGCAGCCCTCCTCCACGGTGAACCATGTTCGGCCGCGCTAGGCTTGCCCCGACGAGTGTATCGGTTACTGGATGATGTCGGGGTTCCTGGAGACGGTGCCGGCACCCGTCTGTTTCAAATCCGACCAATGCTCCGAGGACTAACTTGAACCGGACCAATGCTGTTAGTTGCGTGGTTAAAGCATGAGTTTAAAAAAATGGAGTAATTTGAAAGCCCTTTGTTGCCAATGTTGATCGATTGCAGCCTGCGTTGCCTCTTTTGACACACGGTCCCTCCCGTCCCCCACTTTTTTGTAATTGGGATCCAGCCAGCGGGGGAGGCACGGCTTAACGTCTGTCCCCACTTATATACCATCTATTTTGATACACTCAGCCTTCTTCCATTGCGCCCTCGCCTTGTCCGAGGCGCGTTGTTGGAGGTCTGCCAGTGGCACTGTGGGAGTATCTGGGTCAGGGACAATACGTGTGGTTTGCCGCCCCTAGCGGGTATCAGCTGAGCCAGCCTGAACAGAGAGATTAGATGGCAATGAGTCAGAGGCCAGTGTCTCAACGGGAGTCATTACGTTAAACCCAACCTGGTTAAGATCTGTTCCTTGCCGCCAGGAACGGTTCCACATCCGGGTTGGAAAGTCATGGTGTTATTCGACCATCTCCTTCTGTGGGAAGTATTGTAGCAGGGTTTAGCACCTTGCAAAGTGTTGTTGCAGTGAGGTTATGTGTTCGAAGCAGAGAGGTGACTGGTTTTTCTGATCTATTTGTAATAGGGACACAGCATTGGGAGTGAGGACTGCTCCCTTGAGCAGTGCACTGCCTTCTCTGCAGCTGCCACTGTGCGATAGCACAGAGGCAAGCCTTCTGCCACTGGATCTAATTTTGTAGAAACATACACTACTGTTTGTTGTTTGCCCCCATGCTCCTGGAGCAGTACTGATGTCATGTAGCAGTTAAGTTCGTCACAGTCTAAAAGTAAAAGTTTGGGTCGGGTCTGGTAGACCAAGAGTAAAGGCCTGCTGTAAGAACCTCATCAGCCCACAGAACGCTTCTTCTGCTTCTGGAGTCCAAACCAACTTGGAGCTAGGTGACCCGTGAGCTCTCAGGGCTCCTTCGATTGCTGAGTAATTATGGAATAACGTTCTGCAGTTAGATTAATTAAAAGTTTGGGTATAATATATACTCAAATATATATATATATATATATATATATTACATGAGATCATTAGATCATCGACATATTGTACAGCCATCCGAAGGTGTCAATTTATCACTGTTTACCTGGAGGCCCTGATTGATTGATGTTGGGTGACTCAGCACAGCCGCGTGAATTGTTTACCGTTGAAGGAGAATGCAGACCAATGCCGACAGTCTTTGTACACTGGCACACTTAAAAAGGCATTGCTGAGATCTACCACTGACAACCGCTTACGTGATGTTGGAATACACGATAAGATAGTGTACGTGTTTGGTACGTTCGGTGGCCTGCTCTTACATGTAACATTGTCTATAAATAGGGCCAATGCAGTGAGTGGTGTACCTCTACCCCTGGAGTGGGCCTCCTTTCCCAGCTCACGTGCCTCTGGCACTCCTTTACCCACGCTCCGAGATCCAGCCACTGAACCCAGTGAACTTTGGTGAGTGACGAAGTGGGGAACGAAACCTGGGACATGGAAAGGGGAAAGGCCTGGGATACTCCCACTAAAGCAAAGGTCTTGTCGGTTCAACCCATGCAGAGCACCCATGCTCGGGACGGAGAGCGCATACCTTTGCTCTGTCCAATACATCTTATCAAACATACGTTTTTCATTAAACCCTTCCTTCTCAAACTATCTATTTTTAGAAATTCCTCATCTGACCCTTTGTGTGTGTGTGGTGTGCAATATAAATCTGTTTCCAACAATTAGTTATTGCCTGAACCTCCATTGATAAATACAGTGGTGTGCCGGGGCCTTGTTTCACCATAGTATGGTGTTTTGGTAGACGGGTGGGTGGCCCCCCCATTCTGCCGGCGATTTGAGTTCGCCCTGCAGAGGGGTCTGGAGAAGAGCAATACATTTCTTTCCAGTTTCGATACATTTTTGCGGGAGCCAATCACCAAGCTTGCTTTTCCCCCTGGCGCGCTATTGGCTGGTTCAACACAATGACGACAGGAAAGTGATGGCAAGCAGCCAATTGCGTACAGAGACAGTTGAAGTAGGTTTGTTGATTATGTCTCTTGTGCTGAAGAAAATGACAGCAGCTTCCCCAGACCAATGTGCAATCTACGATTGAGCTTGGTCTGGCAATAGCCAGGCTAGTGGTTAGGCCGAAACAGAGTATCGTTGGATGATTAATCCATCGGGTGTTGATACCAAACATACACCCAATTAACACATTAAGTTTCGTCCCATCAAAATGACGGGACAGTGAGGTGAATACAGGAAACTGTGTTTAAGAGATCCCCTGACATCATCCTCATATGTCAATGGTGATGCATAACATTCTTTCAGAACATCACCCGACGCTGTAATTGCCAGTGTTGTAACCTCATTTTAGGAGTGGTTCCACTGAAAAGTCTATACACTGTTTGCCAATCCTCCGAGAGAACACACTCCAGTGTTCAAGCAGGGAACCTGGGGGGCACAGCTGCAGGTGGGGATAACACTACTCCTTTCGGCCATCTCAGGATGTAAGTTGTGATATTGCTGCGTCTGAGTCGGCTGAAGCTGTCTCACTTTCCCACAAGGGCGACAAGGGTGGTATAAACAGTGAATGTCTACTATAGTTTATAACTAATGGGCCATAGTCTTAGTGTCTTGCAAATAACATTTCTCATGGATATCGCCATTACAATATGCTGTATATATACATAGGACATAGGACTCTATATAGTGGACTGCTCCATTAGAAGTAGAAAAAAAAACTCAAACCAAAACGAAAGCCTAAGAAATTCATGACATGAAGTAGCATTCTAACCATTGCTATCCAGACACGCTTAGTGCAAGGGGGCTCACTCTGAGATATCAAGTCCTAATTGGGATGAATCACATAGCCCTTAATCCACGGTATTGGGTTTCTATGAAACAGCTCCCTCCTCAAGTCGTATACACATGCGCACATATTTGCAACAGCATTTTCATGTGACCTTATTCACACACGTTACCTATTTTGGCTAGTGGACACTCATTAGCATTTTGCCTGTTCTTTCCTTCCGCTCACCTCAGGAAGAACACAGAATATACATTTGGAGAAAACACAGCACTGTGAGGATGGCATTGTTTTGAACCCTACAGATCTTAATTTATAGTGTTGAGTTATGTTGCGTAACTAATAGAGATTGACAATGGGTATCGCATTAAACCATTCAGGAGAGTGTGTTAGTGTCATTCGCAGCCTAACGGTACTGGGTTCCAACCCTTCTGTCTGCCGTCTACAAAGACCCCATAGCAAGATGCCTCAATATATAATAACTTAAAAGAAAAAAACACTGTGGATATGGATAGAAGCGTCTCCTCTATGAATAAACAAATGAATTGAATGTGTGAATGAAATGAAGTGCGGTAACTTCCTGTATCTCTCTGAATGATGCAGTGGTCTGACTGTGGCTGGAGCGGCTGTTCAACATGATACTACCAAGGCAGGCAGCCTGTAGATGCTATGTCCCAAAAACAGGCAGGAAGCGTGTGTGCAGGTTCATCTTGTTTATGCCCGCCTAGACCGCCTGAGAGGGAAACAGGATTTCAGCACGTGTGCATGCTAAACCCCATGGCGTGACTCTAGCACCAACACGCACACATACACAGTACACACAAACAAAAGTGCAAAGACACACACACACACATACACACACAAGCACACACAAACACAAACACACACATGCACGCACCCACACATACATGCAATACCCCGATAGTGTCCATCATCAGTTTGCTGTCCTGCTGAAGGGCACTTCAACACACTGCTTCAAGAACCAAGGATATGAGAGGACTTCCAGAGTACACTGTCACATACTATGAGTACCACAGTACTACTACCATGCTACACTAATACTAACACTACTATAGTACTAACAGAACCACAATACCAGATTAACCAAAATACAAAAGTGTCTACTCAAGTGCTGTGCATAAATGCTTACACATTTATTTTAGCTTAATTGCTTTTTAGTCATTTAACACATACTTTAATCTCAAGTGACCCAGTGATTGTTTACATGTCAGTAATGATCAGGTAGGAGTTAAGCATCTTGCTCAAGGATTGCCCACCGACTACTTGACCATATTCCCTTGTGAATATCAAATAATACAGAGCATCATGGATATATGAGTACCTAAAAACAAGACCCTAAAGATGATCAGCCAAAACCCAAACCTAGAGGGTACAGAGCAAACTACTTTCGGTTCATGCTAACACTATGATGCCTATCGGAACGCGGCCGATATTGCGTTATTAGAGACGGTTAATTCTATAATTAATCCAGATACTACCCAAGCACACAGCTGACCTTCCCCCTGCCCTTTCTGCACCACACAACTCATCTGGCTTCATTTTCAGCTTGCTGCTATGATCGGTTTGGACCTTTCTGTCATCGATCGGATTTAATAGACCCAGCTCAGAACAGGTTGTTACTGCTTTCGGCTGGCAGTAATAGGCTGGACAATTTTGTTGTTTGCTTTACATATCGTTGTTTACTTGCTATTATTACAGATACCCGTAGAGTGGATGAAGAGTAAAACATATAACAGATATTTCTTAAGAAATACTATTATCTCGCAACTTACAGCTTCGGCTTTTATCCTAAAGTGAGAGTACGGGGGTGATGAGCCAAGGCCCTAACACTGAACAGACTGCACCTTAAGGAAACACATGCAAATATGGAATACACCATCACTGTCTTATATTTGACTACACATGGACAGCACTTGGAAAAGATGCTGCAAGTTCATAAATGACAACAAAATAAAATGACAACACAAAGAGAAACATGGGGCAATGACAAAGAACGATAACAAAATAGTTTCCACGGAGCACTTCAAAGTGATGAACACGTCAAGACATGCTAGTCGTTTGATTTATTGATGTCAGGCGTTCAATTGATCAAATCAATTAAAATGTTCATGAATCAGTGTTTCTGATTCACGATAACATCGGGATCGCATTATTCAAATATAATCTACTCGTAACAGGCTATAAAGTCCCCTAAAAGTCCGGACTTGATTGTTGTTGCGATGGTTTGTGATGCATGACGTTGTAGTTCCGTCGATTTACATGTGTTTTGTTAAGTCGTAGAGCGGTAAGCTTTCAGGGAGACCGTAAAAGAGACTTAGATAGGCTTACAGGTCAACTGGGGACACAGATCGACTCAAAACACCCTGATCACTACACTATCACAGAGGCTGGTGTTCTCGTTTACATTTGAGGGAGACTTTGACTACTCTGCTAGATTTGGTGACAAGGGGGCATAGTACTCAACTACAGATGAGAAGTGAATGGGCCTTGAGTGGAAGCACGGCCCTGCCTGACCACCATGTGCATCATATGAGAGAGAGAGAGACCGACCGATGGCTTCAGGAAAAGGGTTAGGGTTTCCTCCCATAAAGCAGCATTTCTTAAGGCTGGCACATTGAACTTGACCTGGGTTCACTTCAAAGATGACATGAAGAACGCGCCAGCAACAAAGTCTGTCTGTATTTGTGTCCGTGTGTGTCTGACATGTCTCTCTCCTATCTGTAGTTTCCACCCATTGGTCTCTGTCTGCCTGCCTGTCGGTCTACCTGTATCTATCTGTCAACGGCGTGTGTGTGCAAATTTGCTCTATGAAACAACACGGTACCATAAATGAGACCATGTTTGGTAAACATTTTCTCCCAATGCTTTGCAGATGAGAAACCGGTGAAAAGCCATCCTCTGGTCCCTGTGTGTGTTCACTTTGTTAGGAGGAGACATGGTGCGTGGGCGGATATCACCCCCATGATGTTCTCATCAAGCGCTCACCAACATGCTTCCTTTAGGCTGGGCCCAGACCTTGACCTCCCCTTTCTCCGGTTGTCTGGCCTTCCTCCGCACCCTGAGGCTGGGCAACAATGTCCTCACTCACACACACACACACACACACACACACACAAACACACACACACACCCCAGGCTGGGGCAGTATGCTTCCTGACTGGCCCCGGCCATGTGAAGGGGAAGCGGGTCCTTACTTCATGTTTAGAAAACACGTATGCACCTATGCATACACGTGTGTGTGTGTGTGTGTGTGTGTGTGTGTGTGTGTGTGTGTGTGTGTGTGTGTGTGTGTGTGTGTGTGTGTGTGTGTGTGTGTGTGTGTGTGTGTGTGTGTGTGTGTGTGTGTGTGTATGAGCACGTGTACAGCATGTATGTATTGACAATAGTGATGCATGTATGCATGAATGAATGTATTCCTGCATGTATGTGTTCACACTGTGTCCTTCTTAACAACCATTTATCATCATGATTGGTTGGAGTGTTATCAGATGATATCGACGGGTCAAAAGACAAATGGCGTCTCCTCGTCTTTCTGTTCTCTCTCTGCGAAATCATTAACCTTTTCAACGATCACACTCGGAATGTCAGGAGATTCACCAGCAGGAACAAATGGTCTGTCTGAGTCAAACATTATACATATTTTTCCGATCAAATATCGTGTGAGAAAAACCTTTTCTCACACAAATAGCCCTCCTTCATTCCTTATAGTCCCTACAGATCTGCACGTTCCTACAGTGCATGGTTGATGCTCCCACCATGCTCCTAATAGCGATGATTTCTGTCACTTCAAATACAGCGATCAAAACATAAATCATTCAACTAGCACTTGGTGTAGGGTGATCAAAGATGAGAAAATAGTTGGGGCTTATCTCTGGCACAGCGTGTCACTCCCTGCACTTAGAATCTCTCTCTCTTATCCACCCTCTCTCACTCACTTCCTATCGAACTATCCCTCTATCTCCCTAACAAACACAAACACACAGAGCCCGTATAACCTTTTCAACAGTTGTTGTTTCTACATCTTCTCTGGATGTGGGTGAAAGTGCCCCCCCCCCCCCCCCCCCTATCATCCTTCTTCAAACCCTTGACAAAGGATGAAGAGAACTTTGTACATGGACAAAGAAAAACACAGCTATTGGACTCTCTAGGGCAAAACAGGTTACCACAGAGAGTCTATGCGCTCACATGCTTACAGAATAATGTTCCCCTTAAAGCACAGGTCAGGTGTGTGTGCTAACATGAACCTTCAACTGAACAGGACTTGTCCCCGAGGAACTAGCGTGCAGCTTTGAAAGATTTAAGCTAAAATCAATTTCAGGGGAAATCAATTTCTATATCTAGCTTTGGCTGACTACAGCGTGCAGCTTGGGTTGGGAGAAAAAGTAACAATTCAACAGCGCTTCCATAAACAGGCTGCTATTGATAATGGCAGATCCATCGCTGAATTGATCGCTCCGTCTGCGCGCATGTCGCTATACCCAGGAGGGAGAGGATCAGGTCATCTTCTCTATACACATGACGCTGACTTGAATGAATGACAATGATTCAACGTCTATGTCCTGATTGCAAAATAAGAATGAATTGACATCAGCGTATTCATTCAACACGCTACTATTTCGGTTTTCGATACTTTATTTCAAGGAAAGACACGTGCATCAAACAGTTATTTGAGTACATTGACAGCAAAATTACACAAACCCTAACAGAAAAAATATAATATAAATAGGAAAAAACTAAAGCGAGGGTTAATTGATCCATATATTTATAGTTTGGACAGTGTAGGTACTTTCTAATCGAAAAGGTGTGCTTTGTTATACATTTATACCTATGTATGTGTCATAGCCACAGCTGTGGTGCTGTGTGCTTTCCCACTGTGGCTGCCACACCCCCTGTATATCTCTGTGCCTTTTATTCTGCCACACCTCAAGTGGGCACACCTGGACTGCATCAGCTCATCAACTCCCCTTCAAGTACACCTGGTTTCCCTGAAGTCGTCGTAAGATCGTACGTCGAACTTCAGTGGTAGATATTCCTACCTTGGCTCCAGTATTTTCTAAACACTTACTATGTCGTTACTCTCCTGTAAAAATCTTGTATCTAACCTTTGTTTCCGTTTGACTATATTTTTGTGGATCACCTCAACACAAAATAAACCCTTTCATACTCTGACTCCAGTTCTGTCTCTGTGTTCTGCTCTTGGGTCCAGCAGCTATCAAAACCTAGCAGTATGTTGAATTTGGCCATCACTAAAGTAAAAAGATTTAAAAAGGAGGGACGGGCAGCCAACGGGTACAGGTGTGAGCTGGCTGGAGACTGGTGATGTTGAGGAAATTTCTTTGTAATGGAATTGCCTTCTTTCCAAATTAGACCTTTATTGAAGGTTGATGTTTCAAGTGGTCTGTAAAATCTATTTGTTGGCCGCCAAATCATTTTCCATGTACAAATAATTATATTCCCAGCGTCAGAATTGATCGATTTTGTACTGGTACCGGCTGAAGCCGTTGCGTTCCTTAACTATAGTTTCTTAAAGCTATAGTTCTCTCTTACAAAACAAATCACCTGCGCTCCCTTTGATATAGCGACTTAAAAATAAAACGTATTCATGAAATGCATCTGATTCTTCCGATAATATTTTAATCATAATAGTCTGTACAGAAAAGCAGAACAGCTTGAGATTGCTGCTTAACAGGGCGCGTTACCACTTAATAACTAAGGAATGTCAACGAACATGCATCTAATTATAGTTTGTTTGGTCTGGAAACATAAGTATGTTGATTGCCTGAAACGTAAAACAGGTGTGTGTGTGTGTGTGTGTGTGTGTGTGTGTGTGTGTGTGTGTGTGTGTGTGTGTGTGTGTGTGTGTGTGTGTGTGTGTGTGTGCGTGTGCGTTTATGTGCGTGTGTTTGTGCGTGTCTGTCAGTGTTTGTGTTTTTCTGTGTGTACATGTAGGTGAGTTTGTTTGTGTGTGTGTGCGTTTATATGTGTTTGTGTGTGTGAGTGTGTTTGTGTGTGTGGGCGTTTGTGTGTGTGTTTGCTTGTAGGTGAGTGTGTGTGTGTGTGCATTGACATTATCACAAACAAATGAATGCTGTAGGAGTGGACTCACAACACATTCCCCCTGCCTCAACATTTCAAATGTTGCTTTTGAACAAACAGATGAGATAACATACACAGTGCTTGAAGAGATAGACGGGACCAAAGTTCAAACAGAGGCTACCATTAAGCTTGGACTGCATGGTTTCAGCTTTATTCTTCAATGAATGCAAACAGGTGGCACAGACCCATGTCAACAGTTTGTTTGTCTAGGTATGTGTTGGTTAGTATGCACTCGTGTGACACCTTTAAAGGTGCCTTACGGGATAGTAGAAGCTTAACACTGGGCTTGAAATGATACAGTGGTGTTCCTGATAGCAGGACAATTCAGATCTTGGACATACTGTCCCACATACAGTCTGTCAGGCTATTTATATCCTATTGGCCCTCATAGAGTCACCTGATAGGAATTGAGGAATCTTCTCCACCCACTTCCCAGGAACTTCATGACGTAGCTCTATACGTAACAGATGTCCTCCCTCTCTGTACATGGAACCTTTAAAACTCAATACAGAACATAACGCACACCTCTTTTAATGACGTTGCGCTGACGATTGAGTTCTACACGTTGAAGAAAGTCTGTCTCATCTCATTCCTTGTTACTGTGGGATGAAAAAAGCACTTTCACAGTAAAAGTGCTTCTTGTAAAATATACTATTTAAAGGTTAGTAGTCAGGTTAATAGTCAAATTATGTAACTCCCTCAAGGCATTGGGATTTTTTGACCAGTATATGGATGCAATTAATTGTGGAAGTCACACAATGTATTGAAGAAACCCCTTTTTCACAGATAAGCACACATTTCCATCCATCTCTGCCAGTCTATATACCCCATGTGCCTTTAAATTCTCTAAAATCAAAATCAAAATGTAACCGACTAGTTCATTGTCATGGGATTGGTTTTATCGAGACCAGCTAATAACAGAAACATGAACATATAAAATGGTCCAGCAGATGGGTTGGTTCTAAAAACGCAATGTCTTTATCGCGCTGTGTGTTAGATATGTTTTCTAGTATAAACAGATGTTTTTATACTCAAATGTGGTGATAGTTTTCCCCTTCTTGATAAACTACTATGTAATGTATAGAATACTCCATGAAAGGTTGTTCAATTACAATTATTTAGCTTCAAACTTGCTTGTTTCACATTTTAGATTCAAAGAAGGGCACATTTCAATCTTATCATTTTTGCATTTAGAAAATGACACCTTTTCAATGTGCTAAAATATTGTGTTGACTTTCAAGATGTGAACTCGATTTATCATCTCAGGCATGTGCACACATCCACACCCACACACACGCCTCCTATAATAGCCCACTAACAGCATTGTTTCTGCATGGATTTAATTACCTCAAATTAAATGGTGAGCCAAAGTTGTCAAGAACGGCGTGTGAGTCTTCGGTCTAGCTTTGCCTTGCCGGAAACAAAGAAAGCATTCTTTATCACCAAGCTCATCAGTAAAAGGAGAAGTGTTACGGTTAGGAAGGTAGACAAAGATCACAATCCGGAGATTTCCTGGACGACTCTATTTCATTCCTTCAGAATGGACCCGAGAACACAAACTCCAAACCTTTTCTGGCAAAAAATGTTTTCTCTGAACCATCAACCATTCTCTGCAGTATCTCCTTTATATAGAGCGATCTTAACCGGAGATATGGACACATGCAGGGATCCTTTGCTCTGGCACAAATTGATGAGCCAGCGATACGACCTACTTTCTTTCCAGGTTCCTCCTAAAACGCCACGTGTTACACTTCCAGGCAAACCACATACATTAACCGCCTGATTGCCTCTGATTGGCTCAATTCAAATTCAATTCAAATTTATTAGAAGTAGGCATACATAGTAAGTTTTAGTAACTAACTTAATATGTGTGAAAGTGTGCACGTGTCACAACACGCAGAAGAAACAGATAGTAAATCAGATATAACTTGAGGGGAGGCTAAAAATGCTTGAACATAAGTTATAGTAAGGTCACTTTGATACATTTACATAAACACGTCAATACATTAAGAGGCCGCATGTGAATCCTGCTTAAAAAAAGTGTACAATGCCCTGATGCAGAGTAGATATCCTTTCAACAGATCTGTGCCCAGGATATGAAAATGGTTCATAAAACTAAGCCTTTAACAAGGCAGGCTTTACTTTATGGTGTGGCTTGTTTTTTTTTTACAAAAAGACACAACTTGTAATGGTGGTCATCACTGGCTTATGCCAGGGCACACAATTATGCCAAGAACAAGTGCATGAGTCCCATGGTGGTACTAGGCTCGTACAGTGTCCCGTGTTTCAGCTCGGCTCAGTGGAGTGGACTCAGAACACCACAGCCCCACTCGCAGAGAAATAAATAACCAGGGAGGACAACCTCCCATATGTGGCCATAGGGAGCCCCAGCACCTCATCTTAAACAGCGTTGTTAATAAAGACTGTAGGGCCGTAGACTATCTCAGCTAGACAGAATGGTCTGGGGGGGAAGAATTAGGAGAATAAACACAGCTGGAGTGAGCTCGGAGACACCAAACCACCCAACAGTTTTGAAAGAGGGGATTTTGAGAGTAGTCCATGAAGCAGATGGAGAAGGTGATAATGTAGCGCACTCCCCTTTTTAGCACCTCACACTTAAAGTGATGAATGTGAAGAAGGGGCCTTTCGGCTGAACAGCTGCAATCTGATGGGGTTCAAGGTATTCTCTTATGACGTGCTGTCTGTCTCCATAGTCATGTGACTTATTATGACGTCCAAATATTGGGACCATTGTTGAGGTGTCACAAAATGAAGAATGCAGGCTTGATCACCACGTTCATTCCTACACTCACTTAGGTTGAAAATACAGTAACTTTAATTCATTAAAATTAAAAATATAACAACAAACACCTGTTCACCTTTCTGTAAGAATGGCTTGATAATTTTCTGGTATTCATATATCATATATCATAATCACAACATAAACTAAATTATAACACTATCACTATGAATACCACTACAAATACTACAACTGTATAGAGCAGTTTTGCACCATAAAGAGTGACATATATGACATAAATATATGCAACCTCCATGTATTATGGCTTATAACATAACATTTTGGTTATTTTATTACATATTACTATTATTGCTTATCAGCAAGAATTGCAATGGTGTTTTTGATCAAGTAGGAAGGAAACATCTTCACTCATCAAATTGTATTGCTCATACATTTGGTTAAAAGAAGACAAGCTTGTTTACCTTGGATTAAAATATGTAATTTTTATATAAACTGATGAGCAGACAATATTGAAATATACATACAGAGTCAAAGTCAAAGTGTTTCATTGTCATTTGTGCAGAAAAAAACACAGGATCCATCTGTACATCAAAATATTTTTTGACGTGGCATTGCAACATGTATGTATGTATGTGTATATGTATATGTATATGTATATGAAGATGCATAGAGCATGTGACACGGGAAGCAGCTCGGTTTTATACTGATATAAAATCTATCTTACAAAAGTGTAACATAAGCCACATAGTTACTTACTTTTACTAGAACTATGAGTAGTCCAGCCAAGAGATAATCTCAAGCTCCTCACATCCTCCTTGCACTGCATGATTCACCTGCTGGAGTCATTAGGAGTGAATGAAATGTTAATAGGAACAGAATAAAAACCCGAGAGGGCTGAGATTGCGTGTCAGTATTTTAAGAAGCCCTCTCCTGTCGTTTCTCAGGGGTTCTATTGAGAAGCAAATCATACGTCTCCTCACTTCCAAATCCACTTCTTCCCCGAGATCCTAGCTTTTAAATAATGCAGCGTTTTAATTCCTGAATTGAGCTGATAGGGAGGCAAATGCATTAGCAAGACCCTGCAATTACTTCCCGCAATGTTCCAAAAGACATCTGATTCAATCAAATTCTTATCCAGGCTCACTTCAAATGTGACCTGTTGTTTATGAAAAATGAATGAAATTAATCATTTGCATCTGCCAGTTTTATCACCTGAATATAAATGGTGAAATTTATTAAGGGCCCCTGGCACAACCCAGAACACTAGTGTTAGTGGAACTGTCCCAAGTGGCTCTGTATGAGGAATGTTCTATAATTTAAGCGCATTTACCCGCCATTAATCTTTTTTTTTTTGAGCTCCCTGAAACTTCCCAAACTTCCCATTAGGGTGTCTGGTGGTTAGTTAAGATTCATGATAAAAATTGCAACGAATAATTTTTATTCCACGTTAACTAGATCAACTTCTAACCTGATCCAGCACGTGTGTTTGTTTCACAGTATAATTCAGGTGAATTGCTTAAACTTCTTAATAAGTAAAAAGAGTTAGACCACATCTTTGATGAAGTGTTAGCCCCTCTGTAACCTTTTCATATAAAGTAACTGACAAATGATAATGGATTTGAATCAAACATTTTGATCATTTATTAGAACGGCTTTATTAATATTGTCTGTCATACAATGAATCTTATGGCTTCAAATAAATTCATTAAACTTTTTTGATTGGATCTGTTTATTTTTTGCACGCAATTAAATAAAAATCAGTATCTAACCATTGATCTCAGATTAGGGATGTAACGGTTACCAGTGTAACGGTAAAACGCGATAAAAATGTTGTCAATAACAATTAGCCTACCATTTTAATTTCAAATGAATTATAACCGCGGTGGATAACCGCGCCCGCGGTGTAAAAACCGTGTGCTTAAATCATTCCCAGCGCTTCATCCGAGTCTCCTGAAGTTGCCGCGCAGGCGCACTGTGTAGCCTACAACGTAATGTTTTTAAGTTTCTTGAAGTTGGAATCATGGCGGAAGGAGGAGACGACAGCGCTCAAGATATCCATCAGCCTTCTAATAGGGATTTGCATTTCTGGCAAAAATACTATTCAATATTCGCTGAGAAGCATTCGAATAATATTCAATAATCGGTCAATCAAGAGCCCCCCAAGCACTAACGCATGTACACACGCACCTCGGATACACGCACATACAATGACACAGGGAGAGAATTTGAGGATTTGTATGAAATCAATCTGTTTATTTCACCAACTGCGCCATCAACATTCAACATCAAAATTATTTAAACGTGGGCTTAGGCAGATAGGCCTACATGTGCCGAAAACAGATCACTATTTATTTATTTATTTTACGGAACACGGCCTGCATGACGGTGAACTAAACACGTCAAAATAATAACTTTTAGAATTTATTTGTTACCAGCATTCGTAGCGTTGATCAGCAGAGAAATAGTCTGCCAAAGACGCTGACGTCGCTTAGCAACCGAGGGCGCTGGGGTTGAAAAGTTACCAGACTTCTTGCGGAGTGATACGATAAAAAATTCGACTTTCCTTGACAGCGGTCATTATTTTGTATTATGAAAAAATTATTCACAACCAGAAGTTGTGAAGGCCCATGCAAGTGAACGGAGCGTTCAACAACTTTGAGAAGAGCCGTGTAATAAATAATGATAGTCACATTCATTATTCGATATACTACGTGACTCAGACTATTCGACGATCGTTGCCCATCCCAACCTTCTAGGAGGAGTCTGAAGTATGGGCATATTTTGGGCAGTTAAAAATACCGTGATAATACAGAAAACCGGGATAATTTTGGTCACAATAACCGTGAGGGTCGATTTCCATACCGTTACATCCCCATCTCAGATGTAAACTCTCTCTCTCTCTCTCTCTCTCTCTCTCTCTCTCTCTCTCTCTCTCTCTCTCTCTCTCTCTCTCTCTCTCTCTCTCTCTCTCTCTCTCTCTCTCTCTCTCTCTCTCTCTCTCTCTCTCTCTCTCTCTCTCTCTCTCTCTCTCTCTCTCTCTCTCTCTCTCTCTCTCTCTCTCTCTCTCTCTCTCTCTCTCTCTCTCTCTCTCTCTCTCTCTCTCTCTCTCTCTCTCTCTCTCTCCTCCTAAATTCTGATCTGTGCACTGTTGCTACCTGTAAGCCGTTGCTATGGCAACAGGGACGGCTTCCAAGGACATGTCAAAACAAGTTAAAGTCCAATTTTATAGCCAAGCAAACCAGGCCTCATCTACAGCTTACCAAAGGAGCAAAGAGAGTCTGATAAAGTGTAATTAATGTAAGTATTGCTGTGTTTCTGACTAGAATATAGGAGCATGCTGTAAGCCTATGTGTTTACATTTCATGTTTTTACTACTGTTCAACACTTCCTTTTAATTACAGAAACTCTGCCGAACTCTGCTTAAGCGTGCCAAGATCCGGATGTGAGTTATTTTTTGTGTTTATCACCCTTGTAGCCTCATTTGGCCTCCTCCAGACTGCAGAGCGGTGATCCTTGTCCACAATAAACCCAGACACAAAGAGCATCTTGTGCCAGAAGAACACAGAGGGAGGGTAATTATAGTGCTCCACGTGCCCAGTGAAGGGGAGGTACTGTAACAAGGTATGAGTCGTACTAAATAAAAAAAAAATCATGAACGGATACCGAGAAATAATGCATGGTTTTCACTCATAATAATAATATATAATAATAAAAGATAACTATGCAACCATTTTCAACGGACCATAGCAATGCCACTGTATATGAACGCAGAACTTCAGCCACCTCACTCCTGACTCTGAAGCTCTGACTTCCTCTCTCCAAACCCTCTCCCCTGGAACGTCGCTCTCTCCCGACGCCTCTCGTGACCCGCCATTCTTTGCCACACACTCGCTCCGTCCATCCATCAAGCAGGAGGGAACAAACAATGCCTGTGGCTCGGCTGGGTATGTCCCAATGTGTGCCTCGTGTATATTTTCCATTCCACTGGCACGACATCATGGGTTTATAAACCGTCCACTATCTCCCCAACACAGATAATACAAAGCAACCGGACTGGAATAGTCCATTAGGCCGGTTTTCTTTTCCTTTTTTTTCGTTTGTCTGTTTGCACGTCACTACTCCCAACTACACAACTCCCTCTTTGATCCGAAATGACGCCTGATGCAGCTTAGATATGAAGTGCTAACTTTAATCTAGGCATCTGGAAACTGCAGACACTTGGCTAATTGTGGCCTTTTCTTTCTTATTTTCCTCCTTCTCCTTTGTTTATCGCTGTGTGTTTGTGTGCGTGCGTGCGTGCGTGCATGCATGCGTGTGTGCTTGTATGCGTCCGTGCATGTGTATGTTTGTGTGTGTGTGTGTGTGTGTGTGTCTGGGACAATTCTCGGGTCCAGCGATTCTCAAGTCGAGATAACCTCTTTCGTCCACAACAAAACAATATACTTAACCCCTCTGAAGACCTCTGCGAAAAATAATCCCTCACTTTAATCGACTCAATACAACACAATCCCGCTCGCGTTCAGGGGTCGCCGATGTCATCCGTGCTGTAAGGTGTGGGCCACTTGGCTGCCAGTGGGTCGCCGGATCACAGCTCTCAGTCGCTCACCCCTCACCCCCCCCCCCCCCCCCCCGTCCCCCCCCATTGGTTTCCAGTGAAGTGGGCCCGTTGGCGGGCTGCCAGGCCTGTTGAAGAGGGAGGCACCCGGACCCCACCCCGTGTCGCTGGGAGGATATCACAACAGGAAGAGACTCATTAATAGAAAGGAAAAGGGAAAAAAAAAAAACGCAGAGAGGTAGAGAGAGAGTCCACAGTGGCCCGCTGACTGTGTGCCACTATGGCCTCCAGTGTGTGTGCAGGAGAGCGAGGCGGTGTTATAGGTAGCTGTTACAGCCAATGGCTGGCTGTTGATGGGGAACTTTCTATTGGTGCCCACCTGTACGTGAGCGGCAATTAGGTCAAGGGTTGGGGTAGAAGTACGCCAGCACAAGATTCTGATGTCTCTCTCTCTTCTGTTTGCGCTCTGTCTTTTTGATCTCTCTCTCTCTCTCTCTCTCTCTCTCTCTCTCTCTCTCTCTCTCTCTCTCTCTCTCTCTCGTTAGCCTACGGGCTGTTCTTTTTTTCGAGAGATCTGGTTGTGGAACTTTTTGCAGAGAGCCTAGATAAGGTGTGTCATGTTTTTCTCCTGTAATTGTCTGGAGAGGTAGTTTATAAATATGTATTTTTGTTGAAGCATAGACTATTGGTTTTGTTTAAAATTCAGGGGGTCACTTTTGCGTCACCGTATGCACGCAGATTTCCTCCCGAAAACGATCGTCTAAACGCGGAATAAAAAGTGAACAGAAGACGCCACTTTTGCGTCTTCTGTTCAGGCCGTCATCATGTAAACGTAGCCTAAGTTGATTAGTTTGATGTTAAGTGCCCATGCACGCACAAATGCACACACGCACACTAACAGAGCTGCCAGGTATTAATGGTAATATTCACTGCAAGTGCATGTCCCTCGATCCATCCATCTTTCTATCTCTATGTCTGTATGACTGTCTGTCGGTCTATGGGTTAGGGTTAGGGTCATATCCCGTGTAAGTACTCCTGTCTAACCCATTCAAACAAAACATTACATCTGCCCTCCATCACTGTCCATCTGTCAACATCCTCTCTCCAGTGAACCATTCATCATAATCAGCCATATCATCATAACCATGGGAAAACAATAGAAGCAATCAGACTCAGACTTCTCTCCCTGTACCTGAGAATTGTAATCAATAACAGGCTCATCATCATTTGTTCTCCCCGTCGCAGATTGCTCATGTTCATCAATCAAAAGTGAGAACTGGCTAGAAGCATTCGGAATGGCTAGGATAATTTAATATAGCGTTAATATTATGCTGAGGTCTTCTGTTAGACAACTTTCCTGGTCTCATATAAGAATGTACCCTGTATAATGTAATATAGGATACCCATCCTGAGGGACACACACACACACACACACACACACACACACACACACACACACACACACACACACACACACACACACACACACACACACACACACACACACACACACACACACACACACACTCCCTCATAGATAAGCATGCATGCACACAAACTCTCCCCCGTCCTCCCTCCAGTGATCAGGTTCCTCTGGGAGATGATGATAAACAGAGAGCGAGAGAGGGGGAGTGGGTCTCTCTTCCAGGAGAATGTATTAGAGGCATCATGAGACACTGGAGTGAATGATAATTTCTGCTCCCTAAAGTTACTCTCCAACTCTTTTTCTTACACACTTACTTTTACGTCTAGGAACTATCCTTTTATTTACCTTACTAAGCTTTTCCATTAATAAAGCAAAGGGCTGTAAGAGTTATTTTCGCCTCACCACTAACTACAATTTAGCAAAATAGCTAAGATTGACTCCTTTTGAAGACAAAGTTGCTTTTTATCCAAAGCAACTTTATTTTTAGAAACAAGTCATTCAGCAACAGGTATGGGCTAGATTCGTATCCATGCAGGTATAACACTTACATTGGGGTTTGAAAAACCTTTAAAGAGTTGATCAAGGTGATGCGTAATGTGCTCCATCTTTTGTGTATAATTTAGCCTACACATTATGCCTGGAAAAATTTTCTGGGTTCGATCCCAAAATAAAAAGCTCTACCTGTAGGAATCCCTAGCACAATAGCACATTAGCTTGAAATGACAACTCTATGAGAAGCTCTGAATAAAAGCTATATAACTGAAGCCGTGATAATAAAAGCATTGTAGATCAATAATTGTATTAACTACAATTGTTCCTTAATCTAGACAGTTAAGTGTGCATTACCTGAGCAAAGTCAAATCACATTTTACAATTTAAATTCCACTGCATAATGTTTTGCATATGATTATAACAATATTTTAGAAAACCACAGTGATCCAATATGCTCAGAGCACCTCTATCTAGCGCTCCTGAATGAATACTGTAGATTATTATTATATTATTATATTATATTATATTATTATATTAAGTAAAAATGGACACACAGAGACACGACTGCTACAGAATAATGGCAAATTCAAAACAGGCACAATACTTCCCCATGTGATTAAAGTGTTGTTCTTATTTCAAGCTGAAATGAAGTCTGCACCAGGAGAGCAAAGGGGGAAATCAGACACAAATGGCCTGACTTCAGTCAAACGGACAAACAGTTTGACTGAAGAAGAGATGCCACTTGGAGTGGACGTTTCTACATAGACAGCTGCTTGCGCACACACACACACACACACACACACACACACACACACACACACACACACACACACACACACACGCACACACGCACACACACACACACACACACACACACACACACACACACACACACACACACACACACACACGCACATCAGGGAAACTAAATCCTATCTGTAGACACTCTCTCTCTCTCTCTCCCCCTCCCTCCCTCTCTCTCTCTCTCTCTCTCGCTCTCTCGCTCTCTCTCTCTCTCTCTCTCTCTCTCTCTCTCTCTCTCTCTCTCTCTCTCTCTCTCGCTCGCTCGCGCTCTCTCGCTCTCTCGCTCTCTCAGTGTCTGGTTCTCACACAACTTTCCTATTTTTTTTCTCCATATCTGTCTCTCCCTCTTCCATGCCCAATTTGCCCACTCCTTCTACACCTCCTTTATTCTCCTCCTTCTTTTCCCAGCAGGGTGAGGTCAGTGTAGTGACTTCGGTCCAGCTGTTCCCGTGATTTTGGACATCTGGGAAGTATTGTGGTACAAAGCCAGAGATCAGAGCCACTTAGTGAGGTCCTTCTCCATGCCCCGTGCTCATCCCCTGGATCTAAAATATCACGCTTGATCACAGGGGACACAGGCTCGGGACACACACACACACACACACAGACAAAGAAACACCCGCACACACACACGTACACACACACACACACACAGACAAAGAAACACACACACACGTACACCCGCACACACACACACACACGTACACACACACACACACACACACACACACACACACACACACACACACACACACACACAGAAAAAGACACACACACACACTGAGAAAGACAAACACACATACACAGATCCACACACACAGACAAAGACACACACACACACACACACACACACACACACACACACACACACACACACACACACACACTCACAAAGACAAACACACATACACAGACGCACACACACAGACAAAGAGACACACAGACACACACATGCACAGACAAAGACATACACACGCACAAACATACGCACGTACACACACGCACAGACACAAATACCCACACAGACACACATGCACACAAATACCCACACGTACGTGCACACACACACAAACACGTACATGCACACACACACACACACACACACATGCAAACAAACACGTACACACTCATGCACACATACGCATAGACACAGGATGAGCAGGGGTGAATATAAAAAAAAATCTAAATTATTCTGAGCGAGTCCGTCCCATTGTCCAATATTCTGGTGACATCTAGTGGTTAAAACACGTCATGACACGTTTTGAAAATATCTAACAGGTGCACCGCATCTGAAACGCATGGTCAGATTGAATTTAAATGGACAACGGACCAAGTTAGGCATGCACATTAGCCTGTGTAACGTTGGCTCAAAGAGGCTAACAATTGACAATGACACATATGACACATCAGGGTAGCTAAGGGGATAATGAAGCATTAATTAACATTGGTTAATAAAGCGACAAGCATTAACCAACAGCCCCTCAATTCATAACCTCCTCATTCATAACCTCCTAGGAGATTCACACATAGAGGGATGAAAGAGTTTTAATTGTATACTTTTGAAATGTGCAGTAATGGCAGTGATGTGCCGTTGAAC
Organism: Gadus morhua; assembly: GCF_902167405.1. Classification (NCBI taxonomy): domain Eukaryota; kingdom Metazoa; phylum Chordata; class Actinopteri; order Gadiformes; family Gadidae; genus Gadus; species Gadus morhua. Next base: position 22,556,852 of record NC_044057.1, read on the forward strand.
ATTTCGATTTCACTTTCATTGCTGTGTCTATTCATTAGACATTCACAGTGTATCTGTGGTTACCTATTGTTATTGTTCGAATTATTATTTGTGATTATAATTTACCTCTCCTGGAACCGTCACCTTATCGTGGCGGAGAGGTTTGCGTGTCCCTGTGATCCTGAGAGCTGTGTTGTCTGGAGCCTTGTGCTCCTAGTAGGGTCTCTCATGGCAGAGTGGTCTCAGGTGAGGGGCCAGACTAAGAATGGTTCAAAAAACTCCAATGAATAACGGAAAAAGAGGAGATGTGACCCGGCCCGGAGGAAGCCCGGGGCCCCCGTCTGGAGCCAGGCCCAGACGGAGGGCTCGATGGCGAGCGCCTGGTGGCCGGGTTTGCCACGGAGCCCGGTCGGGCACAGCCCGAACAAACTACGTGGCACCCCCCCTCTCTTCATCCCATGGGCCCACCACCTGTGGGAAGACCCGTTGGGGTCGGGTGCGCAGCCACATGGGTGGCAGCGAAGGTCAGGGGTCTCGACGGACCAGACCCGGGCGGCAGAAGCTGGCTCTGGGGACGTGGAACGTCACCTCGCTGTGGGGAAAGGAACCGGAGCTTGTGAGGGAGGTGGAGCGCTATCAGTTAGATCTGGTGGGGCTTACCTCCACGCACAGTCTCAGCTCTGGTACCGTACTCCTGGATAAGGGTTGGACTCTATTCTTCTCCGGAGTTGCCGAGGGCGTGAGGCGCCGGGCGGGTGTGGGGATACGCATAAATCCCCGGCAGAGCGCCGCGGTGTTGGAGTTTACCCCGGTAGACGAGAGGGTCGCCTCCCTGCGCCTAAGGGTTGTAGGGGGGAAAACTCTGACTGTTGTTTGTGCGTATGCACCAAACAGCAGCTCAGAGTACTCTGCCTTCTTGGAGACCCTGAATGGAGTCCTGTATGGTGCTCCAGTAGGGGACTCCGTAGTTCTGCTGGGAGACTTCAACGCCCACGTGGGCAACGATGGAGACACCTGGAGAGGCGTGGTGGGGAGGAACGGCCTCCCTGATCTAAACCCGAGCGGTCGTTTGTTATTGGACTTCTGTGCTAGTCATGGATTATCCATAACAAACACCACGTTCAAACATAAGGGTGCTCATAAGTGTACCTGGTACCAGAGTACCCTAGGCCGAAGATCGATGATCGATTTCGTGATCGTGTCATCTGATCTGAGGCCGCATGTTTTGGACACTCGGGTAAAGAGAGGGGCGGAACTGTCAACCGACCACCATCTGGTTGTGAGTTGGATCAGGGAATGGGGGAAATTTCCGGATAGACCTGGTAAGCCCAAACGAGTAGTGCGGGTGAACTGGGAACGTCTGGAGGAGGCCCCCGTCCTAGGTATCTTCAACTCACACCTCCGGCGGAGCTTTTCTGGCATTCCTGTGGAGGTTGGGGGCATTGAGCCGGAGTGGGCGGTGTTCAAAGCCTCCATTGCTGAAGCTGCGGTGGCTAGCTGTGGCCTCAGGGTCTTAGGCTCCTCAAGGGGCGGTAACCCTCGGACACCGTGGTGGACATCGGTGGTCAGGGAAGCCGTCCGACTGAAGAAGGAGGCCTTCCGGGATATGATATCCTGGAGGACTCCTGACTCGGTTGCAGGGTACCGACAGGCTCGAAGGGCTGCAGCGGCTGCCGTGTCGGAGGCTAAGCAGCGGGTGTGGGAGAAGTTCGGAGAGGCCATGGAGAAGGACTTTCGGTCGGCACCAAAGTGTTTCTGGAAGACTATCCGGCACCTCAGGAGGGGGAAACGGGGAACCATCCAAGCTGTGTACAGTAAGGATGGGACTCTGTTGACCTCAACTGAGGAGGTCGTCGGACGTTGGAAGGAACACTTTGAGGAACTCCTGAATCCAAATAACACGCCCTCTATGTTGGAGGCAGAGCTCGAGGTTGATGGTGTTTCGTCGTCAATTTCCCTGGTGGAGGTCACTGAGGTAGTCAAACATCTCCGCAGTGGCAAAGCCCCAGGGATTGATGAGATCCAGCCAGAAATGCTAAAGGCTCTGGGTGTTGAGGGGCTGTCATGGTTGACACGCCTATTCAACATCGCGTGGGAGTCGGGTACAGTGCCAAAGGAGTGGCAAACCGGGGTGGTGGTTCCCCTGTTCAAAAAGGGGGACCAGAGAGTGTGTGCAAATTACCGGGGTATCACACTTCTCAGCCTCCCTGGTAAAGTCTACTCCAAGGTGCTGGAAAGGAGGGTTCGGCCGATCGTCGAACCTCAGATTGAAGAGGAACAATGCGGTTTTCGCCCCGGACGTGGAACTACGGACCAGCTCTTCACTCTCGCAAGGATCCTGGAGGGGGCCTACGAGTATGCCCATCCGGTCTACATGTGTTTTGTGGATCTGGAGAAGGTGCATGACCGGGTCCCCCGGGAGAAACTGTGGGAGGTGCTGCGGGAGTATGGGGTAAGGGGGTCTATCCTCAGGGCCATCCAATCTTTGTACTCCCAAAGCGAGAGCTGTGTTCGTGTTCTCGGCAGCCAGTCAGTTTCGTTCTCAGTGGGTGCTGGTCTCCGCCAGGGCTGCGCCTTGTCACCAATCCTGTTTGTGATATACATGGACAGGATATCGAGGCGTAGTCGTGGTGGGGAGGGGTTGCAGTTCGGTGGTCTGAGGATCTCGTCACTGCTTTTTGCAGATGATGTGGTCCTCATTGGATCATCGGCCTGTGACCTTCAGCACTCACTGGATCGGCTGGCGGCCGAGTGTGAAGCGGCTGGGATGAGGATCAGCACCGCTAAATCTGAGGCCATGACTCTTAGCAGGAAACCGGTGGATTGCTTACTCCGGGTAGGAAATTAGTCCTTAGCCCAAGTGAAGGAGTTCAAGTACCTCCGGGTCTTGTTCGCGAGTGAGGGTACTATGGAGCGTGAGATTGGCCGGAGAATCGGAGCAGCGGGGGCGGTATTGCGTTCGCTTTACCGCACCGTTGTAACGAAAAGAGAGCTGAGCCGCAAGGCAAAGCTCTCGATCTACCGGTCGATCTTCGTTCCTATCCTCACCTATGGTCATGAGGGCTGGGTGATGACCGAAAGGACGAGATCGCGGGTACAAGCGGCCGAGATTAGTTTTCTCAGAAGGGTGGCTGGCGTCTCCCTTAGGGATAGGGTGAGAAGCTCAGCCATCCGTGAGGAACTCGGATTAGAGCCGCTGCTCCTTTACTTAGAAAGGAGTCAGCTGAGGTGGTTCGGGCATCTGGTAAGGATGCCCACTGGGCGCCTTCCTTGGGAGGTGTTTCAGGCACGTCCAGTGGGGAGGAGACCTCGGGGAAGACCCAGGACTAGGTGGAGAGATTATATCTCAACACTGGCCTGGGAACGCCTCGGGATCCCCCCGTCAGAGCTGGTCAATGTGGCCCGGGAAAGGGAAGTCTGGGGCCCCCTGCTTGAGCTGCTCCCCCCGCGACCCGACCCCGGATAAGCGGATGACGATGAGGATGAGGATGAGGAGGATTATAACTTAAATATGATACCAAACCAAGCTGAGATGCCGTAACTTATAGTACTCTCTATCAAAGCATGATAAAACAACATTAACACCCTCTGTTCAACCCCAAAATGCCTAAATCTTCACAAGGGATATAGACGCTGTTGGATCCTTGTTAATAATATCACAATAAAAGCGTAATGCAAGCATTATGGACCAATAGTAGAAATTATCCCTCAGATGTCCTGGATCAAAAAACATTCCTTCAATTCTTTTAGTGTTGTATAATTTACGTTGTCTTTTTACAATTGGATGACGGTCATCACGCCATTGTTCAAACATTAGAACCTCCAAACCACAGCCAGAAATGTTAGTGTCGTATCCCTAAATCCGAAAATGGCAGTGTCGTCAGAAAACGTAACAATAAAAGTGCTGGGATGACTAATTTCTATAAAATGTAAACAGAATATGGAGAACTCACACATCCCTGAGAAACACCTGTGTTGACTCATCTCTCTGAGTTATCCCAATAGGATATGAGGTGGCATTAAGCAGAGCTGCAGTCTACAAACCGCAGTCGGGCATCAGTCATGGGGCAAAATAACGTTTGTTTGGGTTAGAATCGCATCATTAGTACCACCATTGTCAGTTTAGGCAACTGACTACACCTTCCACACCATCATCTTTTCCAGCGACTTCATTCGAATAGAGGTAAGAGCTACTGGTCATAGTAATTGGGTTGTGTACATGTTTTTTGGAAGAGTATTTACTGTGGTTTTCCAAAGAAATAGAACTGTATTTTATACTCAACAGACTCTCCCTCCTCAATCCCCCTTTCTCTCCCTCTCTCTTGCTCATTCTCTCACCCTTTCTTACGCTTGTTCTCCGTAGACACCGTAGACACCGTCAGGGCCTGTTGATAAAAAGTCATGTGACTTATGGGAATCTTTTGGAACACAATGATCCAGTGTTATGGTGCAAATGACAGGGTCAGCTTTTAAATCTTTTAGATGTGGTGAGTTTCCAGTTCAGACTCATGGAAGCTGTCCCAGCTTCAATAGGTGAAGAGGCTAATGTAGCTAACAATAAACAACAACTAGCCAATTTCATTACACAATCACAAAGAGGAAAGGGAACGCTATAAATGCTCCAAGACCGGAAATTACGTCAAAAGTGCCACTCAGAAGGCTGCTGCTTTAAATGACGTAAAATGACAATTTTTGCGTCATTTAAAGCAGGAAGTGTAAGAGGGGGGAGGCTCTCAAAAACTACAAGCACTAGTTCCAAACCCTCCTAGGGGTTGGGACCAACTGACGCTACAGACCTATTACAGATCAGTGCCAGTGCAAGAGACGTCCGACAACCTCACGCAATCTTTCATAAATATATCATCCGGAGGTGCACACAGCTTTTGGCCGTGATATTATATTATATAGATAGGGTTGGGGCTTTTGGCCGTGATATCATATATTATATTAGATTATATAGATAGGGTTAGGGCTTTTGAACTGTTGCCATTTAAAATGATATTAATCGTTTTTTTAAATCATGATTTTACCTGGGACATTGGGAGTATCCCCGGAAAAAGGGGATAGTCCTCTCGACCCTGACCTTACCGCCAAACCTAATAGTTTCTGTGAAAAAAAGAAAAAAGCAGAAGCTAGGTATTTTTTGTTTCTATAGTGGTTGGTTTCGAAACAAAAACATAACCTGATGTGGTGCATCTGAAAAAAGCAGAAGATAGTAAGCTAATGTCATGGCATTTTGTACGTTTCTGAGCAGGTGGAAAAGGGGGATTACATCATTGGAAAAGTATTTTGGCCGAGATCCCAGACGTCACACATTTGGAGGCCGATACTGTCTCTATGACTATAAAAGTCAGACAAGGACTAATCTTGTTGATGGATGCATGTGGGTACAAATCCTTAACTGTAGCCTAAACGCAACATTTTATCTTCTATCCAGGAGTCTGCCCGTCTCGATCGTTTGAAATGTCTTCCAAGGCGGTCAGGTTATTGGTAATCTTCTCAGTGTATTTAATGGTCAATGGGAATAATCCAAAAAGTCAACGGACCCTCTTGCCAAACGGTATTTGTACATTTATTTATCTCAATCATTTGGTGTAAAAAAAGAACAACAATAAAAATAATACATCGTTTTAAACCGACTACATTACAATGAGCCAAAAGATGTGTGTTTCTTTCCACTAGTTTTAGTTTTGGAAGTAACTGGACAGCAGGCACAGTTTACTCTGCCTTGCTTGGATTCGACGGCAGAGATGAAAGGCATTCTGGTTGAGAATATCGTTTGGATGGTGAACGGAGCAGACACGCGCATAAGGGGGAACACATTCATTGTATATCTGGAGGAGAGTTTTGGAGGGGGTAACTACACCTGTTACAGCGAGGAGAGAGCACTCCTCAACCACACTCTGGTGTTGCTTCAACAAGTGGGATCCAAAAGAGGTGCACTCTTTAAGATTATATAGGCCTAAGGTCTAACTGTAACGACAGCAATGTATCGTTTCACCTATGACAAATGTACTTATTGTCAGTCGCTTTGGATAATAGCGTCTGCTAAATGCCCTATGTAAATTTAATAGAAAGGTATTTTATCTCTTTCTTTACATTTTTCCTAAAATATGGGATTCTGTATCTGCACGTGGCGAAATGAAAATACTCATATTCTTAAATATTTCATATTCCATCTGTCCATAAGCAGATCTGAATTGCACCGCTCAGAATTACGACGGAGGCTTCCATTGCTATTGGAAATATCCCAAACAAAGCCTATGGACGGTAGCTTTGGTTAAGGCTGAACGGTAAGCTGAAAAGAAAATACAAATATGAGTTTGTTAATAATAGTCTGCCTGCTATTTGCTCATTTACGGTTCTGTTGATTTCATCCTAACCTCAAATCATGTTGTTGTTGTTGTTATGGGATAAGGTCTTGCTACATCATCTGACCTGATACACACCTCTCATGCAAAATATGTAGTGTACATTTGACTTAAAAAATAAGTTAAAGTCATGTGCTTTTCCAGTCTTGGTCCCAGTGTTGAGGACACCAGGTGCATTACGAATGCCAGTGGCAAGAGCTGGACCAGCTTTTCCAGTGAGGACACCATCATCCACTGTGACCTGGACAGGGCCGTAGCACCAAATCCTGGGCCCCTATACTATAGGTACTGATGTACCCCCCTGCGCCAGGTTGTTGACGGGGGGGGGGGGGGGGGGGGGGGGGGTTCCGGAGCGATTGTTGACGGGGGGGGGGGGTGGGGTAAGAAAAAAAAAAAAAGGTAAACTAAATTTTTTTTTTTTTTGGTCATGGGCCCCCCCTCTGCCTTGGGCCCCCCCACAACTGTCCCCTTTGACCCCGCAGCCCGACGGCCCTGGACCTGGACACTGGTGGAAATGGGACCACCTGCCGGGAAACCTGCCCTCAACCTGAGGAGACCCAGCTACTGCGCGTCTCGGTGTGCGTCTACAGCGAGAACTTCATTCTGGAGGAATACTCCAATGTGGGCTTTTACGTGAGAGAAATAGGTGAGACTCACACCTGCTGGAGGCATACTCTATCCTTTTACCTGACAGATATAGGAAACTCACAGATACCTGCTCTCCTTTATGTATCTGTGCTTTCGTTGGTCGAAATTCTAAATAATGTTTCATTTTGTATTTGACAAAAATTAGAATTCCTTCTTTGGTCAATGGCCTAATCCAGTATCATGCAAAAGGAAAAAAAAAATACATATCAAAGTCACTTCCCCTTTCCCTGATGTGCAGACACAGTGCACTATTGTGCAATACTTTCATTATTTATTACATAATTTATTTCACAGTGAAACCAGACAAGGTGAAGATCGAGAAGGTGAATGCAACCATGGCCGAGTGGAGCTACCCAGAATCCTGGAGTTCCCCCCACTCGTACTTCCCCCTGGTCTCCCAGGTGGTTGTCAGAAAGAACTGCAAAAAGTGTGGAAACTGCACGGGCCGAAACAATGGACAGGTACTCAACCTCATACGTTTACCCAGACTGCTTAGCTGCTACTGGAAATTTTCTGAAGATGAGGTCCACGGATAACTCTTTGGAATTTCGGTCGGAACTTTTTTTTATCTTGTCTCTTGTTTTTCATACCTCTTATTTGCTTACACTGATGTGATGCTCATTTCAACAACTTTCCTCATAGGGTGCCATCAAGGTCGATTGAACACCACAGTTCTGAATGATAATGGCTTGCACTTTGACTACTTTGACTTTCATGTCTGTGTTGTTCACTCATTGATTCTTCTGCCTTCTGTTCAGATGGTGACAAACCACGCTCCAGGAGTGTTTCAGTTTGAGATAAAGAAGACCAAAATCCTGTGTGTGCGCATCCGGGACCCCTTGTATGCCTCTCAGTGGAGTGACTGGAGCCGTCACAGGTCAGTTCCAATGCAAAGGAGTAAACGTTGGTCTTAGAATTCAATCATTTGTCAAAGAATAATGGGAAGCACTTCTCTTTTGTTGCAGAGTTGGGAAGAAGCTGAAGAAGAATAGATACCCTGTGGATAGTGTCAGAGATTTTTAATTCAGATGTGAATTCAAGCAACACTTCAACACCTGTAAGATATCTTTACATAGTGTTTGGTTCCGTCACTGCAATTATTATTGCTCTTAAGTCCTTTAACAACCTTTTCAAACCTTTTCAGTCCGGGTTCAGGAATTTCCATTCAACTGAAACTGCAGTGTGAGAGTGGTAAATTAAGTCCTTCTTACTTTAGATACCAATGCAAGCTCGATGCTTGTGTTTCTCGACAGACTTTCTTTTACATATGGATGCCAAAACAATGCTGATGTCGGGAATGATCCGATTTCCCTTCCAATTCATTATTCTCTCTGTTCTAGTGCGTTGCGGTGACTGTGCATGGATGCTTGGACTCTAACCGGCCAGCACCCCATCGACGATTTAAAATGTTTTGCCTGTATTTATGTCAATTAGGGCACCCGTTGCACTCCTGACCATTCCTGTAATGAGGGATCCCCCACTCTGCATTCCTTCTCAAGATTTTTTCTTGCCCTCTTGGGGGCTAGGGTCAGGGAGATGTCATCAATATTTGGCCTGTTAAGCCCTTTGAGACTGTACCTTTGATTAAAGGCTATGCAAATAAAATGTAATTTAATTTAAATGTAGTCATTGAAAGTCATTTTATAATGTTATTATTTTATAATAATAAAATATTGTCTATGATTATTAGAAATGTTTAAAGGTGCTGTGGGTAAGATTAAGGAGCTATTGTTTGAGTGGAATGAAAAAAAAAATGGTATAGCCATCCGTCAGCTATTAGTGATCGAAATGCGCTCTGAAATTATCCATTTTGGTTTGACTTGTGCCTACCTCCGTATAAGTCAATGTACATATTGGAAGTGGTGGTTCATTCAATGCAGCGATTCCACCTTGCATGTCAACCACATGGCTTTGAATTCTCTTCCAAATGGCGGAGAGAAGTAGCAATCACCCTAATTTTGGTTGTATATTTTAAAAATATTGCTCTTGTCAGCTCTCTCTTTACATCTCTCTAATACCTACATTAGCTGTAATCATATTTCATATGCTTTAATGCTTTCAGTCCAAGATTTATTGATGATTAATTAATAATTATCAATTAATCAATACATAAAGATTTTCTTATCCAAACAAATCAATGTTTCAATAATTATATGATCATTGAGACAACAATCATTAACTAAATGTGACAATAGATGAAATGCAATCAATTTTAAGATGCATTTATATGTCCAATCAATTGCAAAGAATAGAGAGATAGACCCTTCCAGGTTGACGAACCAGGGATTTTACATATTAAACTGTCTTCTGACCAGCAAGAAAGAAAAAGAAGAGCTTCCCTTGAAACACATTGTGACATCATGTCTGTAAAAAAAATCCAAGGTGTAAAACAAATTGTTGAGTTGTCTCCCTCTTTCACCACTTCCCCAGTCATCCAAAAAGAGGATTTATGTGTTTTCCTCCCTGGTTATTTCCTCAAACATTCTTCAAACCTTTTTCAGTTTCAGTGATCTATGACCTTTTGCATTTGCACCGGGTTAAGAACAGTTGATGCTATTTACTCTAAAACCATTAAGGCCCCACTTAAAAGTAACTTCACAGTCTGCTGTCGTACAGTTCTAGTTGATCCTCACCTTTACAATCCTCAGCTTTGTAATCAGTTTTTTGGACTTTTTTGGACTTTTTTGGTTCATTTCTCAGATCAGAATTGAAATTCTCAAAACTACCTGCTCAATCTTCACATCAGTTCGTCACTTGTGCACATGAAAAAAACATTGATCCTCACCTTTACAATCCTCAGCTTTGTAATCAGTTTTTTGGACTTTTTTGGACTTTTTGGGTCATTTCTCAGATCAGAATTGAAATTCTCAAAACTACCTGCTCAATCTTCACATCAGTGTGTCACTTGTGCACATGAAAAAAAAAAAATCTCATTTATTTGAACACGTTGCGAATGCTTTGGTACATCCATGCACATGATTATGTACAATTCTCTGCTCTTTCCTACATTATCAATTGCTTATGTCACGTTGATCAAAATGTATTGTAATGGTCTCTATGGAATAATCTCAACCCCACAACATTTAGGTATTAGTTCATTGCATAAGTCTTTACATGCAAAATGGTTGAACAAGTTGTCATAATATTTCATCATATTTCTATACATTTCTATACACTGGCATTAGACTCTTTTTTTTGTTCTTTTTTCTAAATCTGTCCTGAATTGGTCAATTGCTACCAGGTGAATCTTGACTTTCTCTAAAGAAGGGAAATGTGTGAAGTGTTAGATCAACCAACGATCAACCATAGCTCAAAGGTGCATCTCCTGAACCATGAACTGGCAAGTATATATTTACTGGAGCACAACACAATGTTACAGTAAATTGTCTGAGAATTTGTGGCCCAACAGACAGGAACGTCAGGAGTTGTAGGATGACTGCACTGTAATTCCGACAGCAATGCATGTACAGTTTACCCGAAGGAGATTTTCCTATGTTCACATTTCTAGCAATGACATGGTCTGTCAACCAATTACAGTACAAACAGTCAAAGCGTAAATGTGAATCTTGCCCAGTCTCTTGCAATCAATCTCCCACATACACTAAGGTGTAACTTACAATTTACAATAATGTCTTCAAAACTTTAGCCATAGTTTACATCAGAACATCCCTCCAGAGTATACTGTTATATTGACAACATGACTAAGCAATTTGACTGTCTTATCCATAGACAATGACACAAGGACTTGTCATTCTGATGGCACTGACATGTTCATTGAAACAGATATTTACTTTTGAGAGATGAACTAAGGATTTTGAGCAAGAGACTGGCTTTTGCAGGTAATCCATGGTTTTTTGCTATTTGAACGCATTGTTTTGAGAAATGCACTTACTGCTTTGCAATTTTCAATTCTGATCTGAGAAATGTACCAAAGCAACTGAGAAAAACTGTAATACAGGTTTATAATTTGAGGGATTTACTTGATTTCATGATCGTCATTAATATATGACCGTGGTGATCATATCAACGTACTCATGCCATTAGAGCAGTGTTTCTCAAACCACGGCTCGGGACACAGGTCCGGGCCACTGAACAGTGGGTGCTGGCCTGCACTCCAAAAGGAAAAGGTACTATATAGGTATATACTATATCATTGAATGTTTCAACAAGCGCTCACTGATCATCAACAGAACATATTACATGTCACAGTAGTCACAGTCACTGATCAAATACTGACTACTAGGGACAAGTGTCGTAAATTAGCTTTGGCTAGAAATACTATAATGCAAACATCGGAAGACTGTCTTACGCTCCTCTATTTTTCTGTATTCACCCTATTCAAATAAACATTAATGTCCATTTTGTCATTCATGTTTTGTACATATTCTGTTTTTTTTATGCAGGTCCTCGTCGAGGGTCATGCTCTGCTGGGGCGCTCTCGTGTCTTGGCTCAAAACAAGTTGGAGAAAGGCTGCACTAGAGGGCAGTATCATACCGAGTGACTTTACGCTGTATCCATTAGCGCGCTTTCAGTTCCTCCGATGTCATAGACCGAGGTTATGGTTGGAAAAGACATCCCGTGTAAAATATTCACGACGAAGAATGAAAAAAATATCTAATATAAATAGGGTTGAAATAGTTTAGTTTGAATTGTATTTATTTTGTTTAAAGTTTAGCCTATACAATGCTCTCATTTTTGGCTTTGTTTGATTTTTTGCCTATAGGCTACTCTTTCCCAAAATATAAATATGTTATATAGAGCCTATAGGCACATAAACGCCAAGTCATCAAATTATAATTCTTCCAACGTGAATTCAGGATAATTGGAATTAAAAAAAGTCATGTTTAAATTCGCTCTTAGGCCTACACTGACAGTTATGCCAAGACAGCTTTTAATTCCTTTTTATGTACAGAGCATATTGTTAGACATAAGGCTCATTCTCATAAGCATATGCCAGTTTTTACGAGTCTTCAATTCAATCAGGCAATTATTATCATCAGGCCAACCTCTTGATTTACGAGAACATCTGGTGGTTATGGAGAGGACCGAGATTTCCCGCCTACAACTAGCCTTTTCCAGATCACAATTAATCCAAACTGTCTAATGGTGGTTCCACACACACATACACGAACACACATTCACGCGCACGCACGCACACACAAACACACACAATGACACAAACACATACGAACGCATATACACACACACACACACACACACACACACACACACACACAATGACACTCACACGAAAGCACACTCACACACTCACACACACAAAGACACAAAATGACACAAACACGCACGCAGGCACGCGGGCGCGCACAAGACCTCAATAACATCCCCATATGTTAGGCCTTGCTCGATATGCACACTCAAATACATACCTTAAATCCTCTGTCTAAAATCACTAAACATACACACTGACCCCCCCCCCCCCCACAAACACACACACACGCACACGCACACCCAGACACATACTTTGTGGGCATATTCTCCTCTTGTTGTGTAATAATGAACAAAGTGTTGACAATAATGAACCTCATGTGGTGGTGTAGTGTGTGTGTGTGTGTGTGTGTGTGTGTGTGTGTGTGTGTGTGTGTGTGTGTGTGTGTGTGTGTGTGTGTGTGTGTGTGTGTGTGTGTGTGTGTGTGTGTGTGTGTGTGTGTGAATAAAAGCATAAACAGCATGTCGGATCAGCCTTGCCCACCCCCCTATTCCCCCCTCCCCAAACTGACATCTCTGTTTTTGGCTGCAGAGGTATAGTGATATTCGGGCTAAGTGTCGGTGTTGGTGCTCAGAGGTGTATAAATACACGGCACCCTAGGGGCCTCCGGGGCACTCTGTTGGTGTGGACCCCGCGTGCCGAGCAAGGCAGCCATAGGTCCCGGGGAGGAGCGCTGAGCGGGGGCCACTTTCAAACCCATGTGCTGAAGGATCGCTCGGAGCGCGTGCTGCTTGAATCCCGTGTTTATGCGCGTCTCTCCCTGCGCTCTGATTCTTATCAGAGCTTTTTCTCCACCGTCCCGCCATTCTGATTCGCTCTCTACATGATTTGTATGATTGCATTGATTGTGTATGTGGGGGTAAACCCGGGGGTTGTTTACACACATTATGACAGTGGAATATATAAAAAAAAAAACATGTCAACGTTTTAATGTAATTTGTATTCGCATGAAATATCATGGCATGTGACAACATAACAAGAGGCTGTGATTATGAGGACATACGGAGTTAGTTTATATCGTGAAGTGTTTGTTATGCGGCAGGATCATGCCCTTTAGTTTAGGTTATTGTCATAAGCCATTGTCCATTCGCACAGCACAGGATGTGGATGCTGCCAGTACGATTAAATGTTTTTGTGTCGCAAATTGTAAATGAGCCCAAAATTAACAGACTTTAGAGTTATAAACATATGTTTGTTTACATTATTATATTTCTATAGTGATGTATTTGCCTACGGCATTTTCACTCAATAGAAACGTATATAATTGTAACTAATTGGTTTGTTGGTTTTTCGCATTTATTTATTTATTTGTTTCTTTATTTGTTTAATTATTTATCTGCGTTTTTACTTTTTATTACGACTGACAGAACATAAATCAATCTTAAATAGGAGTTATATAGCCCTATCGTATTATCCATAATCCATAAGCGTTACGGATATAAAAACAAAATAACAAAGCTTCATAAGTTTAAACCTTTGTCTGAAAAAGTTGCAAATCTCCAATTCCAAGCAGAATTATTTGATAAATAGCCTTTCTTAGTGGTTTCATTTCAGTCCATTGCATGTTTTCCTAAAATGTCGTGATATCAAGCAATTTATCTTCAGTTAGGGATTCATTAACAAATGGGAAGTTAAACTCAGGGTAAAAACGGATTTCTTGAATTGTTGAACCAAACTATTTTAGTCGAGCAACGATTTATCTTATGAGAGCAGTTTCATACACACACACACACACACACACACACACACACACACACACACACACACACACACACACACACACATACACGTACGCACGCACGCACGCACGCACGCACACACACACACACACACACACACACACACACACACACACACACACACACACACACACACACACACACACACACACATGCTCACACGCAGGCCTTACTGTTAATTAGCAGGAGTTCTACTGTGCTGCTAACACTTCCAAACCGCAGCACAGAAGGTGGAGAGACCCTTTGACACGTCAGATCTCAGATCACATCTCTTTCCAGCTCCTCTTTATTTTTACACCCGAGACCCACGTCGTGGGTTAGATGTCGATAATGCGTCTCTCAATGTAAGTATCCGCATAGGAATAAAAAACAAACCAACTTTAATTGGGTGAACTAAGGGGGGAAATAGCGGAATATTAAAAGAGCATCCTCTGCTTGATTCAGCTTCGTGGCACAGCGATCTGTGAGTAGTTTAAGTTTTTTATCCAGAACTATATTAATGGTATCACTCTGCTCTCTTCCCTTGCTAAGTTACAGTGCGTTATAAACACCGTGAGAACACACGCGCGTAGCCCACACACACACGCACACAAACACACGCACGCACGCACGCACGCACCCACGCACGCACACACACACACACACACACACACACACACACACACACACACACACACACACACACACACAAGACTCTCTCTCTCTCTCTCTCTCTCTCTCTCTCTCTCTCTCTCTCTCTCTCTCTCTCTCTCTCTCTCTCTCTCTCTCTCTCTCTCTCTCTCTCTCTCTCTCTCTCTCTCTCTCTCTCTCTCTCTCTCTCTCTCTCTCTCTCTCTCTCTCTCTCTCTATCCCTCGATGGCACCATAGGGCGGGACGCTGTAGGCGACAGGGCAAGGCGGTGAAAGCAGCGGGGAAGGCGGCATGGTAACGGTGCTTTAGGTCGGTGGACAGCTGATTGTCCCCCTCCTCCCCTCCACCCCAAGTTAACTGCTTTTAGGGGCGTTACCCCGCGCCTCGCTGACCACGCCCCCTTCCCCCAGCTCACCCGTGTGCGGAATCCCAGAGATGGTCCACAGTGATTCCTCAGGGAAGAGCAGAGCGCAATTCACCCCAGCAGCACCCAGAGTTGCGCGAACGGATACCGCCAACAACGCGGGACTGCCCTGTTAAGAGTGACTTTACGCTTCGTTTATCCAAGAACAGAGAGACCAACCAAAACCCACTGAGAATACAGACAACTAAAAAAAAGGAGAAGACGTGTTTTTTCATCTGCACATTTGTTTTCCTCTGATCGCGGGGGGGACTGACTGTTTTTTTTTTCCTTTTTCTTGTTTCGTGCCCGCTACACCTTGATCCAGGGGGTCTCCTGCTTTCATCGCGCTGTGACTCCTGTCTCCTCCAACGCTGCTCGCAGCGTTTCTTCTACCTGAACGGCTGACATGCGGGGAGGCGCTCACCCCGGATGCTGACAGCACCTCTACCCCCTTCCTCCCTTATCCACATGTCGCGTGTTTTCTGTTTACTTCGCGCGCGTAAACTAAAAGACCCAAAGTAAAAAAAATAAAAAAAGACAAGACCACGCGTCGCTTCGCCTCCGCGACATCGATTTTTCCGCTCTCTTGACAGCGTGATCAAACGCCGAGAGGAGGAGAGAGGAGCAGGACTGAGTGTGGGAGCGAGGTAGAGGAGAGAGAGAGGTAGAGAGAGAGGGAAAGAGAGAGCGAGAGAAGGCAAGAGAGAGAGAGAGAGAGAGAGAGAGAGAGAGAGAGAGAGAGAGAGAGAGAGAGAGAGAGAGAGAGAGAGAGAGAGAGAGAGAGAGAGAGAGAGAGAGAGAGAGAGAGAGAGAGAGAGGAGAGAGAAGAGAGAGAGAGCGAGAGAGGGAGACAGTGACGATACGGTGCTCGTTTTGATGTTTGGGATCCAGGAGAGCATCCAGAGGAGTGGGAGTAGTATGAAAGAGGAGCCCATGGTGGCCGGGATGAACGCAGTTCGGACATGGATGCAGGGCGCCGGGGTGCTGGACGCCAACACAGCCGCCCAGAGGTGAGCCTTGCCCGGGAGCTTTTTGTTTTGTTGCTCCGCTGACTCCGTTGCGCGGTGGAGGCTGCGAGGCAGAAAGCCTTCCCCTCTCTGGCTCTTGTGTTCATCGCCGGAGCCCCGTATCAGTTGGGGCGGTGGGTTTTACAGGTTCCCAGAGGATGTGTGTGTGTGTCGTTGGATGACCGCTAAGCCCAAACAGCTTTAAACAAATTATTTAATGTTTGATCTGAAGGAGAAAACACGCGGCAGAGAGCGCGGTTAACTGTTTGCGTGGAGGAATAACGATGTCGTCCTCCATTAGGCATTTTAGATTTGATTTTGTTTATGCAGATTTAGGAAGGTGCTTTAATATATAGGCCTATGTAACGGAACTGATACAATTGTTATTTTTGAAGTGTAGTGGTTCTCTTTAATTCACTGGTTCATTTATTAATTAAACATACGCAGAGAATGGTGTCTGTCGGGTGTGGATTTGCAGCCTACTTTCTTGGATTACGTTTACAGAAATAATTGAAATTATAGTTTTTTTAATCCTCAAATAGCATTGCATATATTTTCAACAGAGGTTTCTGGTGCTCACACCTCGCCATTTACAGGCCTAATTCTGCAACAATACTGTCACACCACTTCACTTTTAAATTATAATACAGTGACCTTTCTTGGTGGTTTGGCTTTTTTTAAATGTATTTTTTTGTTTGGGCTTTGCATGTTCCCGATTTAAGTGCCAATAAATATTGCACTATAATAACTATTGGGACACACATGGCTCACAATCTCCCCCCGGGCTGGACTGCTCTTATTTCCGCAGCGGAGTGGGTCTTGCTCGGGCACACTTCGAGAAACAACCCCCCTCCAACCTACGGAAGTCCAACTTCTTCCACTTCGTTTTGGCTTTATACGACCGACAGGGGCAACCGGTGGAAATAGAAAGAACCACCTTCGTGGACTTTGTAGAAAAAGATAAGGTAAGCTTTTAGACAACGCATTGACGTCTGATATTTACTGATTGTCATTCTGTCGGGGTGAACAAGTTGTAGGCCTGCTGGTAAATAACTTTCCCGACTGAGGTTATAACCTCACAAGAATACCTTTAAATGACGCATCATATTTTTATATTTTACAGTTAATACTACAATAATTGTGTGCAACGGAAAAAAAAAACGAACTAATTGTTATTTGGTCGCCTATATCATTTGTGTCATTAATTAATTAGGATGTTATCCAGGCTGAACATAGTTTTAAAACCAGACAGATTAAATGATTACATGTAACGCTATGAATACATTTCTAATATTGTATAGTAGAGTACTGGCCCATAGCGGAGTCCAGCCAATTAGTCCTGCATCCGATTATTGACTTTGGGGAAAATGCAATAAACATTACTTAAAAAAAAAACCGTGCATATTAGGCAGGCCTGCACATGGCTTAAATGTTAAACCATGTATGGCATTAAACCGCTTTTGTTTAACTTTACTTTCACATAAAATCTATACAGCTCATAGCCTGCTCGGTCGTGGCATGGTCCCGGGAGATTCCTCAACTAAAAATATCAAAGATGTAGAATTGAAAGTACAAGACACAGTGCATGCCAAGGATGGGCATGTTGAGAATTCCCTGGAGAAGGCTTGCTTTCACTGAACCGGACTCTTGGTTTTATTTTAACAGGAAACGACGGGGGAAAAGACAAACAACGGGATTCATTACAGACTGCAGCTCCTCTACAGTAACGGTACGTTTGATCTGGAACAATAGTCGACCTGAAACCGAAATACATAGATAAATATACACCTCCATTACAATCAACAGCACAACTAGGCCTACTGTACAAAAGAAAAAAGAAAAAAATAATGAATTGCAGGTTATCTGAAATATTGTCATGCAAAATTTCACATGTTTGTTATGAAATCCTTATTATTATTATTATCATTATTATTATTATTATTTTAATTATGATTAATTTTTTAAGAGTACTATTATTATTATCTTGTTATTATTTTTATTAGCCATATTATTTTCATTTTACGGATGAAAATGAAATATATTGATTTTCTACATTTTGCAATAAGTTGATCAATTGGCCATTAGCCAATTAGAAAACCCTGTAAACAGGGAACAGCCGAATAATGGGCATTTTTTTTCCCGAACATATTAGCTGTTTGTTGCACAAGTTTACGGAGACTCAAATAATCGTTCCTAATTACATTTTGTTAATATAAGGACGACCTCAAAAAACAATTGTGGGATATACGCCGATGACAAATCGACGACGTGCAAATGCGTTGAATTTTTAACGATTTGTCCAATAAATATTATTGAAGTAAAAATTCATTAATATGAAATTTAATGTGCAATGTTGTCCTGGAAATATAAAGAATACTATAAAGCAAAAAATATCTCTCTCATGTAACAAAAAAAACCTGCTTCCTCTATTCATTATTTATCTACCTCTCTCTCCCCTCTGTCGTGTGCAGGCATCAGGACGGAGCAGGACTTTTATGTGCGCCTCATTGACTCCATGACTAAACAGGTAAGATACACAGAGAAAGAGCGAGAGACGGCGAGAGCGAGTGAGAGAAAGAGCGAGTGAGAGAAAGAGCGAGTGAGAGAAAGAGCGAGAGACAGCGAGAGAGATAGAGACGGAGAGAGGGAGAGGAATTTGTGTTAAACTATAGGCTGGAGAATTACAACCAAATCCCAGCTGTGGTTGTGTAGCGCCCTGAAGAATCTCGGCCGAGCTCCCCCAGCCCCCTCCCCGTGCGATGCACGCCTGCGTCTGACACCCTCAACTTCAGCAAGGCAGTCTCAGCTTGATAAATGACCTGTCTTACCTGTGGAATACATTTACACAGGCCCAGAAAAGCAGAGGACATGTGTCCTCATCCCCCTAGCCCTGCGTGTGTGTGTGTGTGCGCGTGTGTGTGTGTGTGTGTGTGTGTGTGTGTGTGTGTGTGTGTGTGTGTGTGTGTGTGTGTGTGTGTGTGTGTGTGTGTGTCTGTGTGTCTGTGTGTGTCTGTGTGTGTGTGTGTGTGTGTGTTGAAGCATATGTGTGCATGTGTGTTTATGCATGTGTGAGTGTGTGCATGTGTGCGTGTGTGAGTGTGTGCTTGCGTGCTTGCAAGCGTGTGTGTGAATGCATGTGTCCGTGTATCTGTGTGTATATCTTTGTGAGTATATGTTTGTGTGTTTTTCATGCGCACACAACGATGACCACCGAAAGTGGAAATATGTTATTTTTAACTGGCATATTTTCAGCCACCCCTTTGTATGTCCTTTCTAAGTGGTGATTTGCATGGAACCAGAAAGGGGAGACTGAGGGAACTAAATAAGATAGAGGGAGCGAGAAGGAAGGCAATCATGACAGAGAGAGGCAGAGAGGCAGAGGAAGAGAGAGCGTGAAAGAGAGAGAGAGAAAGAGAGAGAGAGAAAGAGATAGAGAGGGAGAGAGGACCATAGAGAGAGAGGTAGAGAAAGAGAGAGAGAGGGAGAGAGGACCATAGAGAGAGAGGTAGGGAAAGAGAGAGAGAGAGGAGAGAGAGAGAGAGAGAGAGAGAGAGAGAGAGAGAGAGAGAGAGAGAGAGAGAGAGAGAGAGAGAGAGAACAAGAGAGGTAGAGAGAGAGTGGGAGAGACGGCCATAGAGAAGGAGGGAGGGAGAGATAGAGGGAGAAAGAAAGAGAGAGAGAGAGGGAGACAGTGATGCATGCCAGTTTGCTCTTCGAGGACCTTGGCCCTGATTTCCTCAATGTGAAACCGAACTCAACTCTAGCTCCACACATGGGCGCGAGCGGTCCAATCAGACGCAGGCAGCGCGTGTGGCCTGGCGCGCACCGACAGGGGATTCACCGTTAACTTGAATGAGATAACAACCACAGTAATCCCCCTGAATTCTGTTTTGATACGCGGACTTTAGTGATTCTGGTTCGGTCTTTCGCGGTATTAGCCCTGAGGAGCCGCTTGCCATACACTGATGAAGGAGATCGGGGGGCTGGCTGTTTGGGTCCTAGTGGTGGTGGTGGTTCCCTGTTCACCAATGTATGTGTGTGTTTGTGTCTATGCCTGCATTTCTTTGACTATAGGTGTTTGATTCAGCTTGTGTATGTGTGTGTTTATGAGTGTATGTGTGTGTGCGTGCTTGGGTTTGTGCGTGTGCATGTGTGTGGGTGTGTGTGTGTGTGTGTATGTGTGTATGCATGTGTTTGTGTGTGTGCTGGTGTGTGTGCGTGTGTAGGTGTATGCGCATGTGTGTGTGTGTGTGTGTGTGTGTGTGTGTGTGTGTGTGTGTGTGTGTGTGTGTGTGTGTGTGTGTGTGTGTGTGTGTCAGTGTGTGAGGGTGATGGCGGCCCTAGAGAGTGTATTGAGAGAGGTTGGAGGGGTAACCAGACTAGATTTTTGGACGCTGTGCTATACGAGCAGATGGTGCACTATACCTCAGTCTGGCACACCAACTGCTCACTGTACACGCGTATAAACACACACACAAACATGCACACACAAACGCTCGCTCGCACATAAACGCACACACACACACACAAACACACACATGAACACACACACAAACATACACAAACACACACATATAAACACCCACATACACTCACACAGAAATATACAGACACACATACGCGCGCGCACACACGGACACATTGTCTGTCACTATCTCTGTCAGAACAGAGCGTTCCTATTCTGAACGACTGCAATCCCATGGTACATGCATTCGCCAGATACACAATCCTAGTCCCAGATGATCACTACACACACACAGACAAACACACACACACACACACACAAACATACTCACTCAGACAAACACACACGTACACACACAAACACTCGGACAGAGACACACATGCTAGAAACATTCAGTTTTCAAGATGTCCTCTGCGTTCTAGATTGAGTATATTTAGTGTTTTTATTGCCTGAGAACCTCTGCTGCTCCAGGGTTGGGATTTCAAACCACGCCGTAGGTCTCCCTTAACGTTTCCCCTCCTCTTCCTCCCCCAAGGCCATCATCTACGAAGGCCAGGACAAGAACCCCGAGATGTGCCGGGTCCTCCTCACCCACGAGATCATGTGCAGGTATGTCTCTCACCCCCCCCCCCCCCCCAAGCCCCCGCCCCCACCACCGCCTTCCCGTCACCAAGTCATCCTCTTTACCTGGATGACCCTGATCGTTCCCATCAGGGAGCGTAATCCATACCAGGAATCACGTCCAAACACTTCATCTACCTTTTAAAAGGAAAAAAAAGGTTTGCAAACCCCTCTCTTGACTGCAGCCGACATGCACTTCACTACACACAGATGGATAACACCAGCGATGTGACAAGGCTCAACTCTGTCGAACGTGACAAAGGGTTGACTGCACAGTTTCATTCCGTCACTGCCCTTCTAATCGAGATAAAGCCACTGGCTCCCTAGTGTAATCTACGGCCGCTGTTCTAAATAACTGCATGCGAACGGCAGAGCCGGAGACAACACCGAAACCTCTAAATTACAATACCACTCTTTAATATTTCCCTCTAAGTGGGTTGGGGAGAGGAGAGAAAGGGAGAGAGGCCTGGCCTATTTCTGTTGATAAGGGTGTGCGTGTGTGTGTGAGTGTGAGAGTACCCCTCTCATGTTCAGCTAATTAGGACAAGAAAAAGCTCATTACTCAAACCCATCCTCCTTAGTCTGTGTAATACATGCAGTTTGCCGGGTCCTGACAGTGAGAAATGTGCAGGGAAGACAGACCCGTATTACACATAAAATAGAGACTCAAACACACATGAACACGCACGCACGCACGCACACACACGCACAAACACACACACACACACACACACCCACACAAATGAACACACACACACCCACACCCACACCCGCACACACACACACACACACACACACACACACACACACACACACACACACATACACACACACACACGTACACACACACACACACACACGTACACACACACGCAGTAAGTAATACACACATTAACACACGAGCAGGAGCGCAGCTCGGCCACCGCTGCACGTCGGGGTTATTGCATGCGTTTACAATCAATAAAAATGTCACACATCATCGGGGCATCTCTCGCAAACCACCCCCCAGTCCCACCGCTCTTGCTCCGATCCGGGGGAGAGAGGGGGGAAAACAAGACGACAGCGTCACGCGGAGCCGTGCAAGTGGCAGACGGCGGCCGACGCCTCCTGGTTATCGTACGAGGCAATTTGGAGCGCTTGTGCTCATATGGTGCAGGAAACGCTTGGGATCAGAAACATGATCTGGTTCTCCCAGCCCACTCTCCTGTGGGACTGAGGAATGTAACGGCAGGGGGGAGGGTCTCTTGCTCCCTCTCTCCCTCTCCCTCTCCCTCTCTCTCTCTCTCTCTCTCTCTCTCTCTCTCTCTCTTTCTCTCTCTCTCTCTCTCTCTCTCTCTCTCTCTCTCTCTCTCTCTCTCTCTCTCTCTCTCTCTCTCTCTCTCTCTCTCTCTCTCTCTCTATTTCTGTCTTTCTGTCCCCCTCTCTCAGTTGCACATGTACATGCACACACACTCACATTAAGTACACACAATAAAAAAAAGCTGCACCGACACAACAAAGAAAGGCAGCAGGGGAAATTATTGTACCTTTTTTGGGGAGAAAATGGGGGAGACAAGTTTCCTTTCTTTAACGTTGTGCTGAGATCAAATTCAGACTCAGAAAGGACTCATCACATCAGTATGCAACCCCCTTTTACCCAGCATTCACTGCTCCCCAGGTCCAGTGGGACCACTCTGTGACCCACTTCTGAGAGAGAGAGAGAGAGAGAGAGAGAGAGAGAGAGAGAGAGAGAGAGAGAGAGAGAGAGAGAGAGAGAGAGAGAGAGAGAGAGAGAGAGAGAGAGAGAGAGAGAGAGGGAGAGGGAGAATGAGAGAGAGATAGGCAGGATGGAGGCAGGGGAATGGGAACGATGCTGAGTAGAAATAGAGAACATAAGATGTCTGGTTGTGACACGTGGAACAGAAACAGAGCTAACCTGAGCCCTGGAGGCTAATTCAACACCAGCTCGTCTCAAACCCCGTCCAAACCCCCTTCTCCTCGACTTCCAACTCCTCAACTTCTCCTCTCCTTTTAAAATTCCCTTCGCCTAGCTCTGCCTGTTAGCCCCGCGCGGGTCCTAGCCTCTCCAAGCCTCACACAAATCTAACCTCCACGATTCTGCCCTTCACTGAACTTCCACACTAAGCCCCGTGGAAATCTCTGAGCCATTTATTCTCTGCTCCCCGCTGTGAGCGGGCTGCCTTTTCCCTGCACTCTGCTCTACCTCCCATGTTTTAACCACACTGTTGTATTATGGCCTTTTCTTCATCCGAAGCCACTAACATACACCATGCTGTTTGATGTAGGGTGCTTTGCGTTGTCCATAGCCAGTTAAAGACCCCATGCTGTTGAATAGAAGTGACTTCTTTTAAAACAAAAGTCAGTTATGTACAACGAACTTCTGTATGCAGACGAAACGACTAAAAACTGCTAAAGTGCTAAACGTAATCTCAATTAATGTTATTCATTACTTTTTTCATATTTCCTATAATGATCCCAGCCCAATCGTCATGCACCCTTTGCTTTGTCTCTCTGTGCTCATCACCAGTCGATGCTGTGATAAGAAAAGCTGTGGAAACAGAAAACGAGACGCCCTCAGACCCCGTCATCATTGACAGGTAAGAAATCTTCCTGATTATATACCTCCTCCTGCAACGGCACACACACACTCACACGTGCACACACGCACACATGCACTGTTTCTCCCACCTACATACGCCAGCAAATATTATTGAATGCAAAAGTGAATAATGCTTTAAAAAAAAGTTATAAAAAAGGTTTACAATTACATTACAGGAACACAAAACCTGTCTCCAAAAATGTACAATGAATCCAATTCAAGCATTTAAGTATTGTTCACGTCAAGGCGGTGCACAAAATGCCGGAGAATAAAGTGCAGGTTGGCTGTATTTTGGCAACCCCATAACTACGCGCCCTTAGGTGGTCACAGTGAGAGATAAGTGAAATAATACAGAAGTGAAGCAGCGATAAGCGCCTACTGCTGCTGGCGCTGGCTGAGTGTTAGGGGGTTATAGGGCTGTTGGTGTGGCTGTAGTGATGATGAATCAGCTAATGAGGGGATCAGGTTATTGCTGGGAGTGTGATGGCTATGAGCCTTAATCCAAGTCTGAAAGTGGCAGTGGTGCTGATGGCCTGCTGTAGTTATACACAGATAGATACACATACACACATACACACATACCCACACACACACACGCACACACACAAACACACATACACATACCCACACAAACACATACACATATGCACAAAAACAGCTGAACATAGACACACGTACATGGACACAAGCGCACACACACAAACAGACACATACACACACCGGCACACACACACACACACACACACACACACACACACACACACACACAACCACACACACACACACACACACACACACACACACACCACACATATGCACACACACAGCTGCACATGGACACATGCACAACTCACACAAACGCACACACACACACACACGTATGCACACATACAGCTGCATGTTGACACACACAGCCAGACACACACACACACACACACACGCACGTATGCACACACCAGCTGCACATGGACACACGCACACACACACATACACACACACGTACACAAACACATACACACAGACAGACACATGCAGACACAAACCTATTGCTTCCCAACATCAATCCACGGGCCGATGTGACCAAACAATGATTCATCTGTCCGATAAAGCCCTTCATAACTCATAATCAGTCTTCATTTCCTTGGTTACACAATGCATATGTAAACAGACGCACGTCTCAGCGTTCAAGTGTGTGTGTGACGGAAACGGTGCTCTCACACTCTAATGACTGCTGAAGTGGCCTGATTTAGATCTGCTCCGCACACAGAGAGGAGGTGGTCAAGTGAGTCAACTTTATTAAGTGGCCACAGTGGGAAGGGCACTACAGTGTCACGCTGATCGTAAATCAATCAACAGTCTGCCATTCAAACCCTCCGGTGAAATTGGGGTCCCTTGTAGTAACTTCTACTGTCGTGCAAGGATTTGAATATTTTGTCTGTACCTTTGAGAGAGTGTTAGAGGGTTATGTGTGTGTGCGTCTGTGTGTGTGGTTTTGAGTGTGTGTGTGTGTGTGTGCGTGTGTCTATATGCATTTGTTTTTGTATGTATGAATGTCTTTTTTCTGTTGCACGTGTGTGTGTGTGTGTTAATGAGGCAGTGACCTGTGCTATCAGATGAACACAGCTGTCCTGTTGTTGCCGTCGCTCTGTCAAAAGCTGCTCTCTACCTGGGTGTGTGTCTGTGTGTGTATATGTGTGTGTGTGTGTGTGTGTGTGTGTGTGTGTGTGTGTGTGTGTGTGTGTGTGTGTGTGTGTGTGTGTGTGGGTGTGTGTGTATGTGTATGTGTATGTGTGTGTGTGTGTGTGGTGTGTGTGTGTGTGTGTGTGTGTGTGTGTGTGTGTGTGTGTGTGTGCCACCCTGGTTCCGCTCCACTGGAGCAGAAGGCCTCACCTCAGTGCTCCGGGAGACAGCTGCGTCCCACCACGTGCCACGGCCAACACAGCCTGCCCGTCACCGCCGTGCACGGCTGTGTAGGAGTGTGCGTGCACGTAGCGTTATTTTACATTTTTCGGTTCGGGCCTGCATGGCACGTATACTTGTTGAGTACCACCCCACCCCCTCCTATGTATCTGTTTGTGTGTGGTGTGTGTGTGTGTGTGTGTGTGTGTGTGGTGTGTGTGTGTGTGTGTGTGTGTGGTGTGTGTGTGTGTTGTGTGTGTGTGTGTGTGTGTGTGTGTGTGTGTGTGTGTGTGTGTAAGTGTGTGTGTGTGTGGTGTGTGTGTGTGTGGTGTGTGTGTGTGTGTGTGTGTGTGTTGTGTGTGTGTTAGTGTGTGTGTGTAAGTGTGTTAGTGGTAAGTGTGTGTGGTATGTGTTTTGCTTTGCCTTCATTGCACTACAAGTGACAAGTTTGCATCCCTGTTGGAAAGCAAGCAGTAGAGTGTCTCTGGGCTTTAAGAAAGGCGAGGGTTGAATCCGATCCAACAGAGCCATCCCACCCAGCTGATCCAGGAGGAGCCATCTTGGATCTGCTGGGGGTTTATGAGCAGTGCTCTCCCACACTGGTCTGTTTATCGCCGAGTCTCGTCCTCGCTCACAAGTGGAATTCCCTCGACGCCCCCCCGATGGCTCAGGTGTGAGGGACAGCGTTAACGAACAACAAATTAGAACACAGCGAGTGTTGGGGAGGAGGGTGGAGGGGGAGAGGAGGGGAGAAGGGGGTGTGGGGGGGGGGGAGGGGGGGGGGGGGGGGGGGGGGGGGGGGGGGGGGGGGGGGGGGGGGGGGGGGGGGGGGG
>NC_044057.1:22652219-22657219 GCF_902167405.1 Gadus morhua
GAGAGAGAGAGAGAGAGAGAGAGAGAGAGAGAGAGAGTTGCGCACCAGATGCTCACACATTGTTGTTATGCCACTGTTCTGATGACAGATGAAACCCAGCCATCACATGACTGACCCTTTCTCTCTTTGACTTTCCCTCCCTATCTCCCTCCCTTCTATTTTCCCACCAGCAGCCATTCCCGCGATGATCGTTCAACCCATGTAGAGGATCTGGGAATGTCGGATGTTACAGAACAGGAGGAGGACAGAAGAGAGAGAGAGAGGGGGCGAGAGAGAAAGAGAGAGTAGCTGTTTCTGGTGCTCTCTCCCAAACACACACACACACACACACACACACACTCTCTGGAGCCGTAACTGAACAAAGTCAGAATTTAAAAACAGAACTATGTTCAACTCAGGCCTTTCTACACGGATTCCCCTATCGGAGAGTTCTGGGAAAAAGAGTCCATTTTGAACCTTTGTGCTGTTTGAGTCCCCCCCCCCCCCCCCCCCCCCCATTTGTTTAAAGTTAGCGTAGCTTCTCTGGCCATGTGCTGGATGGCGCATACTGAGACTGGTAGCTTGCCCCTCCCTGTGACCTCATCAAAAATTAGCGTTTCTATTATTGTTTGTTAGTTTATCTTTCGTTTTTTTTTTGGGGTTCATGCTGTCCCGTCTGAGTATGATTACAGAAGGGCCCGATGCCATCACGCAATCTGTGACTGACACACAAACACAAACACGTGACATTTGGTTGGTTCGTTGTTGGCAGAGACTTTGACGTAAACTCTGTCACTATTGAATATCCCTGGCGCAGTCTTCGCACCAGAACCACATTAAAAACATGGGGTCTTGCGGTTCTAAAGTCAACAACAACAACATGTTGAACCACATTAAAAACATGGGGTCTCGAGGTTCTAGATTCAACAACAACAACATGTTGAGCCATATTTGAAACATGGGGTCCTCAGGTTTTAAAGTCAACAACAACAACACAAAAAATGTAATAATAAATTCAGATCAAAATCAAAGGCCATTATTGCTGTTGATTTTCACATGAATCCAAACACATATATAGATATAATCTATATCTTTATATACAGATATATAGTGCATTGTCAGAACCAAATGCATACAACTTTTTTCTCTAACGTTAATTTTTAATTTAAAAAAAAAACTGTGATGATTGAGCTGTTTGCAATATGCTTTTCTTCTTGCCATGTGGACATAAAGTGATATTTCATTATCCCAAATTGACTCTTTTCCTTTGATTTTATTCAAGACTTGAAAAGCCAGGGGTTTTATGTGTGTGTCCAGCCAGCACTGTACGGAAGAAGTCTAACAAATATTACAAATAAGAACAAATGTGTGATATATGTGATATATTTTTGTACATAAAAATGTTGAACTTTGATTTGACTTTTCTCTTTTTTGCCATAGCTATAGTTTGAAACGGAAAAAAAATGTAAAAATGTCTTAAGGCAGCTTCTCTAAACAAAAGATAGATTTACCGCGTGTTGGCAGCATTTTATCAGCTTAACATAAGAAACATGAATTTGGATACAGAAAAATATGGGATTTATGTAAAATATCCTTTAAATAATGTATTTATCCATTGTATTTGTACATTGCCTTTCACCCTTTATTTAGTTGTGCTCTGTAAGTTCCAAACAGTTAGTGGACATAACTCACAGTGTTTGTTTTCATAGTTCACTGTTGTCTCTCACTATTTAAATGTGACTTTTGTATCACTTTCGTTAAGAATGTCGGTTGTCATTTTGCATCCGTAAGGCCATAAATACTTCCATTTGTCTGTTAATAAACATGCCATTGTCTATTTTTATTTGTAAGTTAATAAAAGTTTTCTTTTTTTTTCTTTGTTTATTGTATGGCAAAAAGTAGCATCCTATTCAGAGTATTTGGTTGAGTAGATTTTTTAAGAATATATACACACATTAATATATACTGTAAATCTATATCTTTTTGTTGGTTTTGAACTCTTTGAGACTTACAGATTGATACTGTTCTTGAACTGATAATATGCATGGGCTCCCCTCCTGAGTGGCGCTTTTATTTTTCTTTCTTTCCTTTTTTGCGTGTGATGAAACCAAGAGAACTGAAGAAAAACTCTCTCTCTCTTTGTGTTCCTCTTTTTTTCACTCCTCTGTTCTCTCTTCCTGTTATTTATGCCTGCCTGCATATTGTATCTATACAGTCTTTATTTCATGTATTTTTTTTGTGTGTTCTTGTCTTTGTAATCTTTACCAGCAGTCTAGATGCCTTAACAATGCAAGCCCATTCTTCATCTGATCACGTGCACTGTTTTTCTACCCGCACCACAATTGTCTGTTGCCACAAAGGAATTCATGGGAACTTGGGGACAAAGCACAAACCCACTTTGTTATGGTGGTGAAGCCAGAGATGGGCTCCAATACAGAAAGCCATAATTAGCAATCATATTCACCCCTGATGCGCAACGGCGAACTTGAAAAAAAAAGACAGAAAACGGTCAATACCAAAAGGCCCCATCCGCACTAAGCTTCTGGATCCATCAAGTCCTACTTTAACTGTCAAGCTCGCTTTAATATTTTCTATTCCCGAAATGCAATTGTCAGGGGCCTTATTCGTTATCATTAATGAATAATAATTTCAGCGGCCTGATACTGTTCTTTTGCAAATTGTGCCCTTACAAATTGTTGGTATGCGATTGTCAGCCGTATCGACCCCACCGCGCTATGACGATGATGTTTCAATTCATCGCCACACACACACACACTAACGGAGGATCAGAGAGTGGCCGCGTTCCGTCGCAGCACAACTACAACGATCTCCACGCGCTCTGCCCCCCGCTTCACACAGACCCCCCGATACCCCCCCATCAGGGCCCCGCTACGGGCTTTGGGGAGTCAAGAGGGGGGGGGCAGAGCTTCTTCACCCCAACAAGTAGTCAGTCAGGCAGAGCTGTGTTGAGACTCATCCCCACCAAAACCTCCACCACCTCTCCACACCCTGTCATTCCTTTACCCCCGTTTCCGTCTCCGGGTTTGTCTCCATGCTGAAGCAGGACAGAGAATAGCGCTTTTCTTTTCATTTTCTGATCTTTCCCTTTTTTTTTCCCCCCCCTTCTCTCTGCGTCTCTCTGCGTTTTTTTCTGTTTTGTTGTCGTTGCGTTTCCAGAGCCCGGGTTAGGGGGTGTGGGCAGAGCGGCAAGGCTGTTTTAGCAGAGGCGCCTGCAGACACATGAGTGAGTCTTTTAGGCACTTGTGTGTGGCTTCTCCCCACATCACCCCCTCACCCCCCCCCCCCCATCCACATAACCCCCCCTCCCCCCCCCCTCTACCCCCCCCCCCCCTGGTCCCAGCAGGGAGGGGCAGCGTATCTGTTTCAAATGAACTGCGGAGGTCTGTTGTCATACAATGGCTTCTTTGTACACAGAGTCCCATCCTGATTATGAATATGGAAACAGGGGTGGCGGTGGAGGTTTTTTTTTTTGTATTTAGAAGAAAGAAAAAAAAAAAAAAAAAAGAACTGCAAAACCAAATAGCTGGTGTCTATTTTTCCCCCTCCTCTCTCTGTATTGTCTTTGATTGCAAATACACTGAACAACTCTATACTATAAGGGACATTGGATTGGGAGGGGGGGGGGGGGGTCAGGGGGGAAATCTACTGTATAGATTGTTATTGTTTTTGATGAAAATTGAGCTGTAAGATAACTTTTGGACTCTCACCATGTTGAATTAAAGTTACTTCTTGTCTGTGACATTTGCCGGTTGTTTATTTATCATAGTTCCTTGCATGAATATGAACCTCTGTGCTGTGATAGTGTCCGGTTTGTTTACACAGCCTTTGTCACGTTTAATGTGTGGCCTTGTCACTGGCCTTCACAGGCCCTGCATTTAACAACACCCTCTAAACTTTAGAGGGCTAAAGGCTTTAGAATCTAAAGCCTTAACGCTAAGAAAGGGGCAAAGGGACATTCCCCAAAGCCCAGTGGGATAAGGGAATCGTTGGAGGGATGGATCGTGGTGTATATACTGGCTGGGCAGACATGGAAATTAAGCTAAAGAGAAAATAGACTTAATGTGCACAATTATAGCAATACTTTTATTTCTGAAAACAATCAACGATTATACCGGCTTTCTGCCAGTTTACAAGAGAATGCATAGCAAACACAAAAAAAAGGTCCAAATCATTACATTTTTGATAATTTATCATTTTATATGAAATTATATATAACAACAGAACGCTGTTTAAACACAGCACTATTTGGATTAAGATGAACAATATTTAACATTGTGTTAATTCCAAATCAACCCCGACATGAGGCCATGGAAGGCGGCTGGGTCCGAGGTACAGGTAATCATAGACCTCCAGACCTGCAGCCAGACCCTCCACAAGGCCCCCTTCTCCTGATGAATCTAATTCATTAATGCCTCACTGATGTCATGGGGAAACATGGTTAGCCTGACAAGTTTCCTCCTAAACATATTAGTTAATGATGATTCCCAGGTTATTAATTGCAAAAACACCAGCACACCGTAATATAGTCGTCATTTGCATACCCGGTCATCAGCAGAAAATTAATTTATTTTTTGATGTTTTTGCGTATCTAATTAAGGAGACTGTGATTGGATTAGCTTGTTAAAAAAAAAGAAAAGAAAAGCAAAGCAGGTCAAAATGTTTTCCCTGGTCTTATACAGTATCTGGAATAGCCTGTAACACGGTGTGATACAGGAATATGAGCTGATCGTACAGGACTGTGTGTGTGTGTGTGTGTGTGTGTGTGTGTGTGTGTGTGTGTGTGTGTGTGTGTGTGTGTGTGTGTGTGTGTGTGTGTGTGTGTGTGTGTGTGTGTGTGTGTGTGTGTGTGTGTATGTTTGCGTGTGTGTGTGTGTGTGTGTGTGTGTGTGTGTGTGTGTGTGTGTGTGTGTGTGTGTTTATGCGTGTGTGTGTGCATGTGTGTGTGTGTGTGTGTGTGTGTGTGGGTGTGTGTGTGTGTGTGTGTGTGTGTGTGCGTCTGT
>NC_044057.1:22664719-22667219 GCF_902167405.1 Gadus morhua
AAATCATTTTATGCTTCCCTTAAACAAATAGTAAGGGACATTATACGGTTTGAACTGCATCCATAGCAACAGTCGGTTATTCATAGAAGCGGTCCTCTATCCAGAAATTACAGACCATAATTGAACAATCTGAACCGAGTTTACAGGTTTTCTCAGTCGCTTTGGTGCATTTCTCAGATCAGAATTGAAATTTTCAAAACTACCTGTTCAATCTTCACATCATTGTGTCACTTTTGCATATCAAAAAACAAGTTTCTCATTAGAACACCTTGCAAATGCTTTGGTCCATCCATGCAAATGATTATGTACAATTCTCTGCTCTTTCATTATCAATTGCTTATGTCATGTTGATAAAAATGTATTGTAATGGGTCTCTATTGAATAGTCTCACCCCCACAACATTTAGGTTTTAGTTCATTGCATATGTCTTTACATGCAAAATGGTTAAACAAGTTGTGATAATATGTCAAGCATATTTCTATACATTTTCATTAGACTCTGAATGGGTCAATTGTAACCAGGTGAATCTTGACTCTCTCTGAAGAAGGGAAATGTGTGTGTTAGATCAACCAACGATCAACCAGTTTACTGAAATAGCTCAAAGGTGCATCTCATGAACCATGAAATGGCAAGTGTATATAAAGCTGGAGCACAACACAGTGTTACAATGTCTGACAATGGAAGGACAAGGAATTGGACGGGGTCAACAGCAAGTGAGAAGAAGAGAAAGAGGAGTGAGGTTGAGTGAGAATGAGAATTTGTGGCCCAACAGACAGGAACGTCAGGAGGCGTAGGAAGCCTGCACTGTAATTCCTACAGCAATGCATGTACAGTTTACCCTAAGGAGATTTTCCTAGGTTCACATTTCTAGCAATGACATGGTCTGTCAACCAATTACAGCACAAACAGTCAAAGCGTAAATGTGAATCTTGTCCAGTCTCTTCCATTCTGTCTCCCTGATACACTAAGGTGTAACTTACTATTTACAATAATTGTCTTCAAAACTTTAGCCATAGTTTACATCAGAACATCCCTCCAGAGTACACTGTTATATTGGCAACATGAATAAGCAATTTGACTGTCTTATCCGTGCACAATGAAACAAAGAATTGTCATTCTGATGGCACTGACATTGACACAGATATTTACTTTTGAGAGATGGAAGGGTTTTGAGCAAGAGAATGGCTTCTGAAGGTAATGCATGGTGTTTTGCTATTTATATGAATTGTTTGAGAAATGCATTGACTGTTTTGCCAATGTAGAAGATGATTCGAGGAATGTGCCAAAGCAACTGAGAAAAACTGTAACAAAAGCTATGTAGTAGAAGCATATAATATACAGATAGAATATTGAAAAAATAGATGGAACGAATTAAAAACAAATAGATAGAAGGTAAAAAAGCTAGAGTCAGATACAAACAAACATAGATAGACAGATAGATGGATAGATAGATAGATAGACGGACGGACGGACGGACGGACGGACGGACGGACGGACAGGCAGGCAGGCAGGCAGGACAGACAGACAGACAGACAGACAGACAGACAGACAGACAGACAGACAGACAGACAGACAGACAGACAGACAGATATATTTAAACAGGAAATGGACCCCTGGTCTATTAAAACATGGATTATTTCACACAGCGTTAGTATTTGTTATTTTTTCTCTGTAACCGATACGAGATGACAGGAAAGGGAGAGAGATAGAGATGGAAAGAGAGAGAGAGAGAGAGAGAGAGAGAGAGAGAGAGAGAGAGAGAGAGAGAGAGAGAGAGAGAGAGAGAGAGAGAGAGAGAGAGAGAGAGAGAGAGAGAGAGAGAGAGAGAGAGAGAGAGAGAGAGAGAGAGAGAGAGAGAGAGAGAGGGAGAGGGAGCGGGAGCGGGAGAGGGAGAGGGAGAGAGAGAGAGAGAGAGAGAGAGAGAGAGAGAGAGAGAGAGAGAGAGAGAGAGAGAGAGAGAGAGAGAGAGAGAGAGAGAGAGAGAGAGAGAGAGAGAGAGAGAGAGAGACCAATAGCCAGGACCATGATCCTCTCTCTCTCTCTTCCCTCTCATCCCCCTCCAGCCCACTTCCAGGCTGTGTGTTAGTTTAGGGTAAGAATGTAGAGAGGAAGAGGGGAGAAGGGGAGGAGGGGAGGGAGGAGGAGGAGGAGGTGGAGGGGGCACATCCTCCTCCTACAGCGGTTCCAGCATGTGAGAGAAACTGCATAAATGAGAAGGAAGTGGAAAAGATAGAGGTCCCATCTGGAAATTATTAACTTCTCCTTTGTCTTCCTCTCGGCATTTACAAAACTCTGACAGTTCTCAAAAAATGACACGGCTCCCCCTCTCCCCCCATCATCTCCTTACCTCCTTACCTCCTTACCTCCTTACCTCCTTACCTCCTTACCTCCTCACCTCCTCAACCCTCGTCCACCGAGACAACCCCCGTGCCGGTGGACAGCACAACACATGGAGCACTGCTTAGCCTGATATTCCCTAAAACACCCGCCACCATCACCA
>NC_044057.1:22692219-22752219 GCF_902167405.1 Gadus morhua
CCCCTATTAACTGGAGTCAAGATGCTGAATATGTGGAAAGTCAGGGAGTTTGTTGATAAAGCGTAAGTATCTCATCCTGGTTTTTCTTTAATTTCATCAGTTTCGCCTTCACCTGTTTGAGAGGGACACGTACCCAAAACTTTGACGTCACTCCATAGTATTAACTTAACTAGGCAGCCCGTGTTGTGCAAGCTAGCTGTCCTTATTGATTTATCCCCGCATTGTGGCTTGTTTCTACGTGTCTTATTCAACAACTCAATCTTTATGCGTTGAGTACTAGTGGCGTTTTACATTCTGTTGACACTTTGTGGACGTGTGTTTGTTCTAAACTGTAAGCGCTAACTCACTCGGCTGCTAAGCTAATTAGTTAGCTCCCTTGCTCGTGAGCTGTCTGTGCTAGCCAGCTAGGCTAGTTTGACAGCTCCTCCAGAGCTGAACACTCATCTCACGGAATGTATTATCATAACCAACACGAAAAACAATCAGTTGAGTTTAGTTGGTTCTCACTTTACGAGTCATCTATACATTCTCATCGTGTTGTGATTGCCATGACTCTTGTCACTAGCACCAATTGAAAAGCTGTATCGTCCCCTGTCCACAACACGTATGAGGTCATGGAATCGATGTTTGTCAGATATGTTTATAGACATGGAATACATATGGGCTTACATAAAGAGCCCGACATCATATGAGGCACCAGGAGAAAATATATAGTGAGCCCTGGTTGTAGGCAAGTAAGAGTAGGCACATACATTAAGGCAAATATAATATAAGTCATAACCAGATTAACCTGTTCAGCTATCATTGTAAATAATGGCAAAGCATGCAGGACAACAAGTGGGCGCCAATATAGGGCAAACATTAACCAAGAGCTGCATACTGCCTTTAGTGATGCCTTAAACAATTTCTGATTATGCAAGAAATGTGTTATTTTATACACAAATATTATGCTACATGGAGAGACAACAGATCCATGACCATTCAAAGCCTACTGTACTTCACTGTATGGCTTTGCCTATGATTTGCTTAATATGAGCATACTATTATCGTGGCAAACAGGCTTCATGGTCACAAACTGCAGACTAATGATTGATAAAAAATGGCTAAAAACTGGTGCTTATCTCTGGTCACACCTTAAACCATGTGTAGTGTGTTATTCATTCCGAGTCTATTTTATCAACTTGTCCATGGCAAGTTACAGCTAAGATGGACTTCTCTACTGTGCTGATGCTGTTGCACAACAACTCCCCCCACAAAGTGGAATAGAATAACTGGTTTTGCAGGTTCCCAGTAGGATCTCTAACGCATTCCTCTTCAAAACACTTCAACTCACTCCTGTGCAACGCTTGAACTGACTTTAGCAGGGATCACAGGTGTGGGTGGGAGAGGCTCAAACAGATATAGGAGAAAGAGACTGTAAAGAGAGCAGGAAGTGAAATTTGTCACATCAGCTTCCTGTTTGAACCAACGATTATCCACTTTAATAGACCACAGAAGTCGTTTTTTGTTTGTGTGACAAATAATTGCCACCACTCACCAACTTCCTGGTTCATTCACATCAACTATTTATTTATTCCAGCTTAAATAAAGGGCATGCCATGGTCCCCTGAAATACTCTTGGGACATACATTTTTGAACAGGATTTTGTTTCATACTTTCATACTGCCTACAACTTCTCAGCCGGCCCTTGATTGAACTTAAACAGAAAAAAATCTGTTTGTTATATAGTGACTGTTGGAAAAGGAGGGCTTACGTTTGATGAAGTTAAAATCTATGACCTGTGACTGCCACTGTTATGAGATGATGCTCTAATCCTAATCCTTGCTAACTATGTTGACATGATCTAAATTCAATCATCTGTTTCGTTATTTCAGGCTTGTGGAGATACATTCAAATGTACAGTTTAAATGGCGCTAGTGGTCATAAAATATACATGTATATTGATATCTTTTAAAATATAAACGTGGTTGTCATTATGAAAAGTATTGCCAAGCGTTTACCATCTCTATGTGGTAGGACTTTTTTTGCTTGTGTGTGAACACGCCAAACAATAGTACACAAGCACTGATGATTAACTCTTGTCAGCTGTGTTTGACCCAGGCAATGGATTGGTCAGTGGAGAGACTAACAACACATAATGATGTTTTCTGGGAAGTTGTGAAGAGTATTTTTTGGGAACAAATGGTTGTGTATAGGGGGCCTCCATCATTTTGTACAGTTTGGTTAGGGCAAAAGGTTAAACTGCAGTACACCTGCACACAGAACCGCATTTGCCTATATTATAACAATTGAATCAGCACTGCCTCATACATATGATCTGTATGACTCATGAGCCAGTGCTGAATCAATTGTAATAGTATAGTGTATTGGTTTCAATGCATCACTTGCTTTAAAGCCCGATCAATAGATAATAAATCAATTGAGTAAAATGATTGCTAGGTGAATCAACATTGATAAAAGTCATGGAATTCTGAGGATGATCATTGCAGCATATGGTTAATGATAAACTATTAAGCTAACAGTGGTGATGATGGTAACTTAATGGCTTCTCAGCAAAACTCTGCACATCAAGCAATAAGCACTAATGTTGTTTTCCAATGAAAATGTTTACATTGTCAAAACTCATGGCTGTAATCTCTCTCCCCCCCCCCCCCCCCCCCCCCCCCCCCTCTCCTCTTGCTCTAATATTTATGTGATATCTCGCATACCACATTTTAACGGTACTTGGTTATATGTATAACCAGTTTGGGAAATTGCTGGGATTTGACAGTACCACAAAGAGCCAAATAGGGGCTGGGTTCCTGAGACAACCCAGCAGGGCTTTGCCTTGAGGCTCTGAGTCTGCTGCCGCTGATGTGGCAGTAGTGAGTGACCTGAACCAGGCGGCAACAGGCCTCTCCTGGTTCTGCAGAGCACACAGGGTTCTGCTACACACTGCATTGGAAATGGATAGGGCTGTTATTCACTGCATCTGTAATGACGGCAATTTAAAGAAAAAACATCCATTCCGGGAAATTGGCACATTATGTTTTAGGTTTAGCTCAAATTTTCTCAAGATTTGGTTTTAGCTTTGGCTTATCAATCATAATCATCATTTGGAAATTGATTTAAAGAAATGTATGCTTTTGCATCCCGAGTTCTTGATATGTTAATGTTGTTTTACCATAGCTTGTTATGTTGTCATTTGGCAATGTCTTATAGTCTGCCTGTGAAGTGACCAAACTTGTCAGCCTTGTTAAGCCCTGTTTAGCCAACTTTTATCGCTGTTTTTGTTTTGTTTGGGTTTTCTCTATGGAGCATAATGATGTAGATTAGCATTTTTAAGAAGACTGCGGAACGCAATGTGTATCCTTTTATTCAGATGTTCTAATCTGGTTAGTTGACCTACTGCGCGAAAGGAAACAAATAGGTTAGCACAGATGGAACACTCCGACCAGCAGAGCTGGTCTTAAGGTGGGCCAAAAATAATACAAGCACACGTAGACAGTACACACACACACACACTGGCCGGGTTCTATTGTCCTTTAGCCTACCCACTAGGTGCAGCTGCACAGCTAGGTGTGGCTGAAAAGATATAACCTTTCATCCAGTTTGAATGCCCCATTGTCGGATGCTTACCTTTTTCTTTAGGCTTTGATGACTATGTAGGATCCCCTACACAAGCTCCGCCATGTTTGTTGTGTTTATTGATAATGAAAACCAATTGGCCTTTCTCCTCTGCGCAGAACTAACGTTGTGATGAACTACTCGGAGGTGGAGTCCAAGGTGCGGGAAGCCACCAACGATGACGCCTGGGGACCGTCGGGTCAGCTGATGGCAGATATCTCCAGGTGGGCACTCTGCTTCTCTCTTCCTCTCTTGTGGTTCTCCGTGTTCCTCGATGTGCGCCTCTGCGCACTATCACCGTTCTCACTGGGATATCCCCCTGCTTTGAGCCCAAAGCTCCGTCTCTCACCCAAAACGATCCTCTACTTTTTAGTTATTGACGCTTTTAGCCAAGGTGACTTGTGGTTAATTGAGATGCATGGCATTGAGGAGCACTTAGTGATTGTTCATTGATGGCTACCCCTCCCTCCCCTTGTTTCCCTGCCATGCGTTTTAATTGTGAACGTTAGCACTTTGTAAACATTTATTTTAAAGGCCTTGTGTTGTTATTTTGTTAGGCAGTCGAACACCATTGCCACAACACAATCCTTCCCCCCACAATCCGTAATATTATGAGACATTTCTCACTCAACTTAGCTCATCGATAGCGCTCCCCTTCAGAGCATATTTATATTATTACGTAGCTTATTGTTAATGCACAGTTAGTACTTAACAAGACTTAGTGTGAGGTAAGGATGAGACATTATTTAGCCTACTTCTTTCTTCGTGTGGCTGCTACTGATCATTTGTGGTGGTCTGTTACAAAGCCCTTTGTTTATATGGCCTTACTTGTACAAACATAATTACTGTTTACTGCTGAAGAATATACATAAGGAAGACTTTACATGAAGCAATGAAGCGATTCATTGAACGACTGATGTTTAAGTTACTCGTCATTGGTGAGACCACCTCACAAAGACACGTCAGCAAATGTTCACGGTCCTCTTTAGACATGATTAAGGATTCAGAAAAAGTAAATGATGACGCAGTATATTTCCTGCTATCACTAGTATTCAGGAAACCGTGTTTTCCTGTGGTGAAATCGCTTCTATGAGCATTTTAATGAGAGCGACTCCAAACCGAAGTTGCATATGCATCACCACATAAGAAGCCATCTAGGAAATGATTCACTACCGAACCTTCGCAAAGAAAACACCACTCCAGCCATTTGCTCTAAATATGTGGACTTGAAACCCTCCTACTTATGGTGACTACTAATGGTTCTCATTGAATCAAACCTTTTTTATCACCACTCGCGAAAGCATGAACACAGTTCAAGGCTAGGAATGTCTCAACAAACGTGGGACTTTATGTGAGCTCTAACCAGGGCTGTTGTCGCCGTGCGTCCCGCAGGGCCACCTTCATGTACGAACAGTTTCCAGAGGTCATGAACATGCTTTGGGCCCGCATGCTGAGGGACAACAAGAAGAACTGGAGGAGAGTCTACAAGGTTGGTTTCCCCACAGTGTGGCTCTTCATGTCAGGGCCCGCCCCTATAGGGCCTAAAAAAAAAATGTTGTTTGGTTCCGGTTTCCGACCGACCCTGTCAATTTATGTGCGACCCAAATTATTTTATGAGCTTTATAAAAAAAAAAAAAAAATTTTTTTTTTTTGATGCAAACTATAATTACGTTTTGGTACAGCACCTCTTCATTCTGTACAAGGATGAGCGAATTTTCTCGTTTTTAAATGAAAACAACCTACCTATCATTCGCTGCCGCTGGAAAAAATAAAATAAAAAAATAAAATAAATTCCCTACCTACCCATGACCTCAACTGACAACCAACAGGAACCAAACTTTTTTTTTTTTTAGGCCTAGGCTCTCTCACCACAGTCCCTTTGATCGTTGTGTCTAAACGGCTCGCCCTGCTGCCGCGGTGAAAACATTGGTGTCCATAAAACATTGGAATGGCACGTCACCGCCCTTGGCTATGCTGTACTATCTTATTCAGATATGTTTTTTTAACGCATTCGTTATCCAAATCGAGGAGGGAAGTACTTTTGTATTGCATCACATGTCTTTCCGAGGAAAAAGGGAGGGATACTTTACTTGTACCTTAGGTGACTTAAAGCTGCAAGGGCGCCAGTCTACAAGAGCCTTCACGATGCACTGCTAGACCCATGGTCTGGAGGGTTCACTCTAACCCCTCTCATGCTTCTCCTCCATCAGTCCCTGCTGCTGCTGGCCCATCTCATCCGTAACGGCTCAGAGAGGGTTGTCACAAGCAGTAGGGAGCATCTGTACGACCTCAGGTCCTTGGAGAGCTACCACTTTGTAGGCAAGTATATGTGTGTGTGTGTGTGTGTGAGTTTTGCCCAAAAATCATATTCAAAGTTTGTTTGTTAATATTTGAATATATTCGAAAACTTATTAATGATATATTTGACCATTAAATGCCTTCAGTAAGACCTGGATTGGGCTTTGCGAGGTTTGTTTACCGGTGTTGCTATGGTTACCGGTCTTGCGCGTTCTAACAGTTTATTAGGTTTCTAATAAATCGCTGTCTAATCAATACTTCATTCACTGCCTCTTCCGTGGTCATTACAATATTATGAATAGACTGCGTCGGGTTCTCCAACGTCTCTCCCTCTTGGCCTGTCCATAACGGGTTCAAATACTAAGGGCTGCCTAATATTCGTTTGGATTTTGATTTATTATTTGATATTCGAATAACGAAGTTCGGAGTCGAAGCCCTAGTGTGTGTGTGTGTGTGTGTGTGTGTGGGTGTGTGTCTGCTGGTTCAATTGGTATTTTCTATAGGAATTGTGCATGCATAAGATATTCTTTGTAAGATTAATCGTATGTTTCTAATTATTATTGCCGCTGCCCGGTACTTCTGCTGTGTCACCCACATGCCTTTCTGGCTTTAGTGGGGTATATCTGTTGTTCTTGTTTCCAAATCTGTTTGTATCCAACCTCTTTGGATTCATACTAAACATTGTGTTGGAGGTGTTAGAAAGGGGTCTATCTATATTCTGTTATAGTGTTATCAAGAGCAAGAACAATGTATGTGTTGTGAGCTTTAATTAATGGACAAAGGCACTAAGCACTGTTTAAGCCTTCAAACTCTTGAACCCCAAAGCAGCCTTCATCCCCCCCTCAATCCATCAGTTGAGCCGAGGTGTGTTTTTTTTTTTACCGAGTGCTTTCTTAGTATTGCATTGAAGGGATGTTACTAGAATTGAGCAGGCGGCCATAACATTCCAACCACGGATAATATCAATAACACCAATGTCGGTGTCCTCGAAGTACCACCGCTAACCCAAAATAAATCCTCAAGGATCAATATACACACACACACACACACACACACACACACACACACACACACACACACACACACACACTAGATATTATATTAAGGCCCAATCCCATTTCTACCCCTACCCCCTCCCCCTTGTTTTGAAGGGGTAAGGGGTAGAAATCGGATGTGGCCTTAGGCCCAATCCCATTTCTACCCCATACGCCTTCCCTTTACCCCTTCCCCTTCCCCCTTCAAAACAAGGGGGAAGGGGAAGGGGTAAGGGGTAGAAATGGGATTGGGCCTAAATCTTACCGTTCCATAGATGAGAATGGCAAGGACCAAGGGGTGAACGTGCGTCAGAAGGTGAAGGACATGGTGGAGTTGGTGCAGGACGACGAACGGCTCAGGGAGGAACGAAAGAAGGCGAAGAAGACCAAGGACAAATACATTGGCGTGTCGTCGGACAGCATGGGAGGATACAAGGGCTACTGTAAGTCCTCTCACTGCGGCCCTACCTTTTATATTCTGCTGGGAGAACACTGCTTTTTGTTGGGGATTTATTTCCTGTATCCTGCTCTGTCCCCAAACTTTTTAATGGCATATCTTCTTGTCAAAATAAATGTAGAAAAAATGTCATTGAGCATACGGTATTGTTGAGAAGATCCTAATGAACGACATTGACATTTCCATGACGCACTTGATTGCTCAGTGCCAATTCCCGAAATCCACTCGCAACCTTCTTTTTCTCTTTATAACCACTTTCGGACCTATTAGGGCATCCCCCACCTGTACAAACCCATCATCCGTCCTCCCTGGTTTCTAACCCTTTTAACCCTTCTTTCTTTTGACTTGTAACCGGACGGTCGCTAGTTTGATCCAAGCAAGACGCCTCAACTTCGACGGCTCCTGACGAGCTGGCTGTCGCCCTGAGTGGTTGACTCTGCTGTCGGTGTGTGAATGTGTGCATGAATGGTAGCCTTGGATAAAAGCATCAGCAAAATCCCCTAAATGTAATGTTCTCACGTTTCTCCTCCCTCCTTCTCTCTCCTCTCTCCCCCTCCAGCGGGGGACAGGTATGACTCGAGCGAGGGCCGGGGGAAGTGGGACGATGAGTGGGACAAGAACCGGGGCCAGTTCCCCTTCAGCGAGAAGCTCAGCGAGATCAGCGACAAGATCGGCAGCACCATCGACGACACCATCAACAAGATCCGCAACAAGGAGCGCGACTCCTCCCCAGACAGGTTCAGGTTCGTGTGCATGCATTCATGCAAACATACATGCATGCATTCATACATGATTGTATCCAGTGTTTCCCCTAGGTTGGAGTTTCAGCAGCGGAGGTGAAATGTTTTTTTTTCCGCTTGCAATTTTTTTTTTTGTGCTCGCAAAGCGTGCCCTTCCGGGAGGTTTCTATGTGTCTACTGGCATCTGAAGGGCTCTTGAGGCCTAAGTACATACAGTAGATTTGTCCACAGTAATGAACAGGGGATATATTGAACATAATACAAGTATAATCTTTGAAACAATTATTTACAAAAAATATATTATATCAACTACCACCCTATACAGTCAAATCAAAACACAAATACCACAACAATCGAAAAGGTCTGTGCCTCCAACCCATGCATCTTCCCACTCCCTCCCCTCTCCCCATCACAAAGGTTGTGGTAGGACCATAAAGAGGCTATGCCTCTCATGGAAGGAGTTTTGGGGCTCTAGAGTCAATAATGGCGACGCTATTGAAATTGTTGCTAAATAAAAAAATCCTCAAATATAAGAAGAGATTTTTTTCAATACTAAAGGTTGTAGTATGACTATAAACAGGCCATGCCTCTATGTAACAAGTTTTGGGGCTCTATATTCAATAATGGCGAAGCTATTGAAATTTTGCCATTGTGGTCGTTTTCAGTTTTGCACTTTGCAGACGGTCCCTAAGCTTGTGGCTGA
Source organism: Gadus morhua (assembly GCF_902167405.1). Taxonomy (NCBI): domain Eukaryota; kingdom Metazoa; phylum Chordata; class Actinopteri; order Gadiformes; family Gadidae; genus Gadus; species Gadus morhua. The sequence continues at coordinate 22,701,058 of NC_044057.1, forward strand.
AAGCCGACAGCTCATAGAAGCCAATGCAATTCCCCGTTCGCTAAAGACGGCTCGTTTGGATGAAAACAATGTTGTACCTGGTTGTATAGGTTACTACATTTAGCTAGAGGGGCCAATTGTGTCGCAATGATGTTTCACTGATGATCTATTGAACCGCAAACTCAGAATCTGCCAATTTATTTCCTACTTATGGAAGTTTCTCTCCGTTTTTTATGCTTTACTCACAAGTGTGTGAATTGATCTGGATATGAAGCGTCGGTAGCGTAAAATAATTTAACTTTCTTTTTTTAAAGAGATAAGTTGAAGCTCTTTCTATCTCCTCTTAGATCGAAATAATAATTAAAAAAAATGCACTAATAATAAACAGCAGCGGCGGTCATATTTCACCATATATGCACCCAGCAACAAACACTGGTATCTATTTATACGCCTCTTGCCTTTATCTTTGAGACACAGAATCCATGATTGTTTTTTTTTACTTATCGTTGCACAAAGAATTTAAATCAAATCACGACGACAACAATACAAATAACATGGGTATGGTCTTGTTTCTTCATTGATAAATAGGTTTTTTAGTGTGGCGATCTCTTTTGGATTGTGAGTTCTTTGAGAGCAGCTTTCTCTAAGATGTTAGAAAGAGCTCTCTTGAGATTTAACCGACAAACAAACCCGCTTTGACACAGTTTTGTTTCAAAGGCAGGATACGGTGGAAAAAACATCCTGTATGTAGAACATTGAAAGAGCTTACAAGTTTGGTTGACCCCCTTTCCATCTCCACACATCACGTGACCGTCCTGCTACCTGGAACGTCCACAGTGAGCACGAGGAGGAGAGGAATAGACAGGCCCAAAACGGCCAGTCCGGCAGAGAGTTCAAAGACGATGAGGAGACCGTCACCACCAAGAGCGTCCACATCGTCCAGGCAACAGAAACCACGGCAACGCGAAAGAGGGGCGGCGTGCCGACCAAAAAAGTCGACTTGGGTGCTGCAGCCAACTACGTGGGGGACAACAGCCCAGAGGTCACCCCAAAACAGGTAGTGTGTCGCAACCCAGGCTCCCAGCCTACAGAGTGAATGTCAGAAGGTCCATTGGGTCATGTCAGAATATTTATTTAAAAAAAATTCTAAAAGGAAATTAAAAGCAAGAAATTGATTGTGGTATAGACTTTTTTTATGATCAGGCTGCTCTGATTAAACATGCTGTCTTATGCTCATGCTGAATTATTATTAGAAAGACAAGCCTTGAAATACGGATGATATCACGGATGTAAAAGGACAAAGAGAGAATCTTAGCGAATTGATAGCTTTCTAATGTGATCTTTGCTGAGGTGTGGGAATCCTGTCTCTGTTGGGTCAACGTTTCCCCTCCCAGTTTAACCCCCACCTCTCCTTCTATTGTTGTGTTTCAGTCCCAACCAGCCCCCCCTCAGCCTGCCAGCACTGGCCTGGCTGACCTGCTGATGGTGGAGAGCGGCCCCAGCCAGACCCCTGCCTCAGGTGAAACCCGGGCCCTTCCCCTCCCGCAGGCCGCAGTTACTGTTGTCGCTGCGTGTCGACGCCAGCAGACGGGCGCTTTGGGGACAGCTAGCGGGGGAGGGAGTTATACAGGAGCTAAGTGCACCAGATGTTTCTGTGGCAGTGCCCCTCTGAACGTAGAGCGAAAGGGGTCGGTGGGGTGGGCATTCAGCTCTCTCTCTCTCTCTCTCTCTCTCTCTCTCTCTCTCTCTCTCTCTCTCTCTCTCTCTCTCTCTCTCTCTCTCTCTCTCTCTCTCTCTCTCTCTCTCTCTCTCTCTCTCTCTCTCTCTCTCTCTCTCTCTCTCTCTCTCTCTCTCTCTCTTTCCCCCCCCCCCCCCCCCCCCCCACACTAAGGAATGTCGGCTGAGAAGTTTGTTAGCAACTACACATCAAGCCTACTTTGAGGCTTACTTCTCTCTTTCTCACACCATGGTTCTCCCTGTCTCTTAACACAGACCTAATTGGAGGCTTCGCCGACTTTTCTTCGCCCGTCGCCTCTTCCGGCCTGTCCTCGGCGCCCGGTTAGTTCTGACTTTTGCTTTTTAAGCGTGTGTACGTGCAATATGTTTTTCGTGCACATGTTTGTGTGCATGTTGGCGTGTGCCTGTGTGCGGCTGTTGCCCTCCTGCTAGAATATTCAGGGAGATGGTGGGAGGAAAGCCTGGCCATATGGAGCCTGCTACCTGCTCTGCATAACAAGAACAGACACACATCAACTCCTGTTATGGATGACAAGGAGACGGGGACACTGGGCGACGGCCATGGAGTTGGCTGAGGGATGGAGGAGTGAGACAGAGGGATGCAGAGAAAGAAATGGAGGGTGACGGAGAAAGAGAGGCAGAGAATGGGGTTTAGAACTGGGAGGATGAGGAAAAAATGTCGCCAGTATCTAAATAATTCTCGAATCCAAACCAGGTTACGGTCATCCATTAAGAAAATTTAAACTCAAGATCACAGATAAGTCCCTTTTTTGGAGAATATAATTTTTGTGCTGAGAAATGGTCAAATTTTCCAGTCTTGAATGTTGATGGGAAGTTTTCTATCATAAAGCCCTCACAGGATGACTCAATTTCAGTGCTCACATGGGCAGCAATTAAGCTTGATTGGTCACTACAGCATTATAATTTTCAAGGCAGATAATTACACATTATTGCATGTCGGTGCACAATATTTTCCAGAGCACATTTTCAATTTGGGAAGGCATTGTTAGAACAAATGTTATATCCCACAGGGCGTTCTTTGAGGTTGAGAAGAAATCTAGAGCACACAGAATGACTCGAAACGTTGGCGTACTTACCTGAGATGTGCAAACAGCGTTAGCAAAATGAATATGCACAAGGTATACAAAAACACCATAACACGAATAAGACTGAGCAAAGAGGATGAAATAAACTAGAAATGCCTGAAAACGCATTACTCTTTACTGTCAAACAAGTGGAAGTGGAGGGATGGAGGCCTTGCTCTGTTCTTGACTTGATGGCTTACACACAAGTCTCTTTTGCTTCATCAGTTCGACTACCAGCAAAATTTTCTTGTGCAGACCACAAGAAAATCGATGAAAATAAAATCATGCAACAGTCTGCCTCTCATTGTGTCATTTGGACAACATTGCATCAGAACAACGTATTCCTGCTGATATCTTGTTCTTACACTGTTGCTTTAATACTATGAACTTGCCGACCCAGCTCCTGTAGCCGGCGGCCCCAGTGAGTTTGGCGACTGGAACGCCTTCCCCGGCGGCCAGATGCCCGCCTCGGTCCAACCCGCCATGAGCCCCAGCGGGAACAACCTCTTCGGGGGCATGACCCCCAGCCTCACCCCGGCCGCGGCCCCCGCCGCACCCTCAGCCGACCTGTTTGATCTGATGGGGTCGACCCAGACCCTCGCCTCCTCCCAGAGCCTCAACTTCAGCATAAGCAGCATGCAGAGCATTAGCACCATGGGCGGGCCCCTGTCCATGGCACAGGTACTGCGCTCGTACACACGGACGAGACCCTGCGCAAACACGCCTCCGCTAAACACACTCTACGCAGTTGGACTGAAGTGTAGGGCTGAACGATTAATCGAATTCAATTCAAAATCGCGATGTAATAGAACGCGGTATGCAAATCGCAAAAGCTGCGATTAAAATAAAAGTGCTTTGTTACCGTTACTTACTGGAAATCATTACGATTCATTTGTTTTTATTTTACAATACAATAGTTAAATAAAGCAGTTTATAATATAAATTAATCTCAACACATCAGCCTGGCCTGAAGGAAAGAGCAGTTTTTATGTTGACTGCTTCCAATGTTGTGTTGGTCATACTAAAGAATGATTTATTTCTTTTTTAGTGAATAATACACAACATAAGGAACTTAATAATTGTAAAAATCACACATTAATTCGCAATCGCAATATTGGTAAAAAAATATCGCAATTAGATTATTTCCCCATATCGTTCAGCCCTACTTAAGTGTCTCATTGTTTTTTACGGAAATTGCTTGTGTAATCCCATCACGTTTGGGGTTATAGAGTTGTTGTTTTTTGAAGTGTCTATTTATGGACATTATATGGCTTTTCTTACCATGCATCAGTGCTATGGAGCCATGTGTCTGCACTCTGGTGTACAGTGAAGGTATTGCAGGCCGTTCCCGAGGAGGTTTCACACTGCATTGTCAATCCACTCCTAAATGATAATAATCAATCCAACAATAAAATCAATTTTATTTATGTCTTTTGTGATATAAATTGAATGACATAAATCAATCTCAGTGAAGGCCTTTAGTCCAGTTTTTGTTTACGTGTACAGACACACGAGGAACCGTGTGTTACACACTAATGCGTCAACGGTCGTCTCCTGCATAACCGATCACTTGCATGTGGGTCGCCCAGCAAAAATAAATGGAGACCCCCTTTCACAAGCACACCAACAAAGTCCACTTCCCCTCCTCATGTATAATGCACCACACAGCGCCTCCCCTAGATAAATGGTGCTCGGCTGCCTAAACGCCCCTATCACACTCAACATTGATACTGGCCATTGGGGCTGCTGCTACGGTGTGACAGACGTATACTGTACAGCTGGGACCTGTGTGGGGGTGGGGGTGGGGGGGGGGCAGCTTTCATGGGTGGTTGTCATGCAGCACGGGCAGATGTTCCTCAGCCTCTGGAGACCACCCGCCTTCTCTCCAGTTTCTGCCACGCTTCATCCCAGACCTAGTCCCGTTCAGACCCTCCAACCGTATCTGAGGCCCTCGAATGGACAGCGGCGTCCGGATGTCGTCTACCTAGTTTGGAGAAAATATTGCTTTTATTTTGACACGGACATGGCCTGCCTTAGAGGCCATTCGGTCGTCTGTGTTCATCTGTTATTGTCCAATAGGACGCAGGATAGCCCAGTGGTTGGGGTAATTGACACCCAACCAAAAGGTTTCCGGTTTGATCCCTGTGGGACAGTTTGCCTGGAGGCGTTCTTGAGCTTGGTGCATCCTAAACCCTCCCTGCTCCTTTATGACGTGTATCTGGATTCAGTCCAGATACATGTGGACTGAATCCAGTCATTTATAAATAGAATGTGTTCCCTCAAGTAGTATATTGTAATGAATAGTTGAGTTTGGAAGATGGGGCCAAGCCATATAGGCTGGAGGTCATGGTCCTTTCTTTGTGGGTCGGTGGGTGGGTTGGCAAGGAATGGGCCTTGCGAGAATACATATGAAAACATTTCCATTGGAAAACAAAACTGTATTTTTAGGGCGTTTTTGCGGGCATGACCAAAGTGTGTTTGTTTCCATCCCCTCCAGCAGAACCTGGAGCCTGTGAATGCAGCCATGGGCCATGGGTCTATGATGCCGATGCAGCCGGGTGTGTCCGGTGCTGGGACAGCAGGCAAGGGTCCGCTGCCCTCCACCTGGTCGGACCACGCTGTCAACATCAGCCTAGACTTCCTGGGGCCCGGCGCCCAGCCCCCAAAACCAAACCAGCCCAGCCTGAAAACACTTCAGCAAGGTGAGGAGGAGGGGACCGAATGGGCTCATGCACTTGCAACACAACTCTTTTATGTCGAAAAGAGCGCAGTGCCCGTTCAAAACGTGGCCGGTCGTAACGGGCCGAAGGCTGCCTGGGTTTTTTTCCCCGTGAAGGCCACATCTAAACCACTTTGTGCTCCACAATGCACCCTGCTCCTCAGCGATACACCGGCCACGTGTGAAATCAAAGGGCACGCATGCATACAAAACAGCGACTCCTTCCATTGGAGCTAGATGGTAATCAACACGCGTTGCTGTTATCGTTGTTTCAGTGCACCAGCCCCAAGCACCAGCCAACATGCTCTCCCAGGGATTTGGAACCATGAGCCTGGGACCCGCCGCAGCCCAACAGCCGGTCAGTCCCATGATGATGCACCCTGGAGGTGGCATGGGAATGGTTCCTAACCAGGCCATGATGGGCATGAACATGGGTGGTCCGCAGCTCGGGATGGGTATGGCCATGGGCATGCCGGCCAACATGGGTATGGGCATGAACATGGGAGGACCACAGCTTGGGATGGGCATGGGAATGCCCGGCGCCATGGGGATGAGCATGGGGATGAACTCTTCCATGGTCCAACAGCAGCCCAAACAGGATGCCTTTGCCGACTTTGGCAACTTTGGGAAGTGATGATGGAGCCGGATTGCTGAAGAGTGGCGACGATCATCTCTCTGTCTCTCTTTCTCTCGTTATCTCCGTCCAACAGTGAAGGATGTCAAGAGCTGCAAACAAAGAGTACATGGGGAAGGTGGGGGGGGGGGGGGGGGGGGGGGAAGAAAAAAGGAAGTCCAATATTGTTAAGACCCTGCAATCTGTCTTTTTATCAATGCATATACACAAAGTAATGTTATGGAGGTGTGGGTGTGTGTTTTATCAGTCAGCACCATTGATCGGCCTGGACTGGATCAGTGGCAGAGCAGGCCGCGACGGGGAGGGGAATGCCTGAAAGTGGTTCCTGTCACAGTGAGAATGTTGGGGGTGGGGGGGGGGGGGAGGGGGGGGTTTGCTTCGTAACCTCAGATTAAAAATCACCAGACAAGCAAAAAACATCATTTATATTTAGCAGCATATATTTTCTGAGATGCGTTCTTGATAACTTAACTGAATGTGCGTGTGGTTTAACCCAATCAGCTTCCTTCCGTGTAGTTCTAATGTAGCTTTACAAATATGCTCTCGCTCTCTCTCTCTCTCGTTTCTCTGCGCTTGCCTTTGCTTCTGTAAATACACGCGGTGCCCTTACAATTTAAGCAATGATGTCCTTGGATGGGAGTCGGTGGAGGAGGTGCAGGTGGGAGACTAGGCCTGATGTCTATAAGCATCTTTTATAGAGGATACTTTTATTAAGTCGCTGTCCTCCAGTGCCCTCTGGCCCCGACTGGTGCCTACCAATCCTTGAGAGAGCAATGAGAGGGAGGGACGTTTGGTTTGGATGACGCGCCTCAATCTACAGACCTTTTGTGGCCTTTTTATGAATTATCGTTTTCTTCTTCTTCTTTTTGAGATATAATCAGCTATCTGTAATTGAGACAATCCGTAAGTAGAATCACACAGACTCAATGAAGGGGTTATTTAACTCTGTATTTATTGCAGGGCAGCCTGTGTACTCACAAGTCTGCTCATTTGCAAAGTGAGAAGCCTCTGTGGCTGCGGTGTCCATGGGGAAGTGCGTTGCTAGTGTGTACAGGAAAATATTGGCGTTCATACCAGCAGCCTGGAAGTCACTAACTCACTGTGTGCCGGGAGGTCGATGAAGTTTGGCTGTTCCCCTTTTTTTTTTTAAATTGTGCGTGTAACGTTCACCATCATTCTTATAAGGTTAGCGCTCATAACATCCGTACTAAAGAACACGAACAATACAAACAAACAGGAATCGCCAAGGCGCTGTCACTTGTAGAGACGTCCCCGTAGACGTTCATCATTCCGAGTTCAATGCTTGTTACCGTCTGCTTCTGAATCCACAAGGTGGAAGGAGGATGCTCTTGTTTATTTTCATCACAGATACAGATGTTTGCACAGTGTTTTGCTGTTTGAGTCAAATGGGGGTGGTGTTCACACTCAGACACTGAGGGATCCTGGACCTGCAGCCACTGCAACGGCTTGAGACTCGTCCCTTAACGTCCTACGGGTTCAAGAGTCAAAGCTTCACTCTTTTCTTCAAGGTTTTTCTTTTAAGTGCCTGGTTGTGTTGTGTTGTCTTCCGACCCCTTCCTCTTCTGTTGACGAGCAATAGAAATGATTTTTGAAGCTGAATGATTGGTACAAGTCGACGTGAGCAGAGTGACATTACTGGTACATCCAATGACGAGATAAATAATTCACTGACCAAGAGGGGGAAAGGTGGTATGGTCTAAAGGACCCCGGAGACTGCACTCTGAGCCTTGACCATGACCATGCTACACAGTGAGCATTGTAGCCGTCTGAAGGATTTGCCTGATTAAAAGCAAGAAAAAAACAATGACCAAAATCAAGTTCTTTTTTTTTCTATCTTAAATCAATAGTTTATTTGAATTGTTTTCTACTTCGATTCGTTTGGAGATTTTCTGTGTATTAGGATAGTTACTGAAAACACTACTTTATGCAAGAGGTTCACCCTGAAATGTCCTTTTGATAAAAAGAGCATTTGCATTTTTTTTCCCCAGATTTTGATTTACACATTATGATCCTACATCAACGACATTAAACAGTTGATTGACATTTGCCAATGGCCTGTGTTTATTCGTTTTCTCTCCTTCATTAGTTATCTACAAAAATAACTATATAAAACCATTGAATTGACACTTTACAAATCAAATGTGTGAAGTTTTAATGTGCTGTCTTTGGTTTGTATTGTTTAACAAGATTTGTGGTGATTGCATAGCTAGATGGATGGACAACACAGCAGGTACAGCATGTAGTGGAGCAGCTGGACTGTTCATTGTTGGATCCAAGGAGGTTGTTTTTTATTGTTGAAGCCACCTCCTGTTTCAAGTGGCACCAAGGTGTCCTTGACTGTGACGCGTAACAGCCTGGTTGCTTTGCATGGTCACCAACCAATGCAATAGCTATAACCTACATAAGACATTCATGAATGGATGGCTTAAATGAATGGATGTTATGCATGGGTATCGCTCTTTATCCTGGAGACTGAATTACGTTTGTCCAGCATATATCATGTACACTCTCCAAAGATCCACATAGATAAAAATAAATACATAATTTGATTTCAATCAATTTATCAGCACAATTATACATTACATGATAAATGTGATCTAATTCATGTGGTGCAGTATAGACAACGGGGATGTATACAGACACACCATTCTGACTCGTCTTCCAAAAGCAGCCCATGGCGTTTATACAAGAGCTGCATCTTTACAACTTCCATGAGTTGCAGTAAATCCTGCTTTTATGGTTAATGTGCCCATTAAAGAGTAAAGGCAATCTGAGACGTCAAGACAAATGACAGCTTCTGAGTGCCATCTGCAATCTCTAGCTTCACAAACTCAATTATTCATAATGCATTTATGAAGTCCGCTGAGACTGCGCTGTCATTCCTGTTCAAACTAGCGGAGAAAGACAACATAAAGGGACAAGCATCTTTTGGGATGACAATGGCCTCACACATGGCTTCTGTGTTTACACTGCCACCTGCCGGTGAAAAAACATTACACGATTTAGAAACCCTTTTAGATACACATTATGTTTCCTATATGATGGCAATCAAACAACCCACGATATGGCTATGAGAAGCATCCTGAATTTATTACTGTTTCAAAATTATCTTTCGGGGCAACAGAGCAATTTATATCAATATGATATTACAAGTCTGTAGGGCATTCCTTTATTTTCCCGAACCCCCGAGACCCTCATGTCAGACCATGCACCCTGCGGTTACAGGTCGCATGTGAACAGTTCATGCAATAGCCCGCAGCAGTGCTCTGTAACCCCAGGGGGGCGAGGCATATCAGAGGGGCTGGAGGTTGATGAGGAGCACGTTCTCCCCTCGTATAAACAGCTGGTTGATGTGGCGCGTGTGGACCTTGCCGTAAGGATGGGGGGCCTTCCCCTGAGCCTTGGTGCCCCCAGCACCACCGGCCTTTGCCTCCGTGGCTCCAGGCTTCGCCTCTGAGAACCGGCTGGTGCGCCTTGATAGCCGCTGCTGGTCCGTGCTGCACCCACCGCCAGGTTGGGGGGGTTGAACGCTCTTCCCCTTGCCTTTACCTGTTCTTGACGACTCCTCTGAGCTCTCCTGGAGTTTGAGCTTCTCAAAGAGCTGCGGAGGAAGACATAGTGGGTCACCGTCACTTTAGTGTGAAAAATACATCATGGAAAAACTGGTACAACTAGTGTCAGATTTTGTACCTTACATGCATTCATTCAAGCTCAGTTCATTCAGTCAATGGTATTTGGATTGCATTAAATACATGACAGATGGATAATAGTATTAATATACATTTCCTTATCACTGTGGATTAGGTTGGACAGTGGGGTTACCTACCCGTGTAATTGTCAGTGCTTTTTCGTGATACAAGGCTTCTCCAAGTAGTGGGTCTCTGTACGTCTCGTCTACGTCCACCATCGCCTGGCGACAAGAGTGAAAGCAAAACAACTCCCAGCTAGGTCAACTGTGTGTGTGTGTGTGTGTGTGTGTGTGTGTGTGTGTGTGTGTGTGTGTGTGTGTGTGTTTACCAGGTTCCAGAACTTGTCAAAGGCTACCACAAAGCCAGAACACAATCCACGGAGCCCCTTGAAGCTCCTGATGTGGACTTTGACACGTATCCTCTCTTCGACACAGCGGTACAGCTCACCCAATGGGCTCCCCTTGTTAACTAGAAAGAAAAGCTACAAGTCAAAGCCTAACTCAAGTTTCAAAGAGTGATATCTTAAAACATTGGGTAGGTGTAGTAAAACCTACGTTGCATCCTTGAGACAACATTTTTGTGGGTCTTCTGTTTCCGCCGTGGAGGGGCACTGGTCTCCCCTTCTTTCGGCACGTTACACACCATGAGGTCCTTCAGCCTCTTGATGCGCTCAGGATCCACCACCCCTTCCATCGCCTTCCGCAGCTTTTTCTCAACATTCTCGGGCTTGGCCCTCCCTCTGCCACCTTTCAGAAAGCTTTCGTATGCGGAGACATTGTTGAAACACTTTATGTTTGGGAACGGAAGAGTTACTGTTGGAGAGTATAGGGCCAGCAATGGGTCAAAAGTATCGGAACAAATGTCCAATTTGACACTGTCCTCTTCTTCCGTGTTGCCACGCAAATGCGACTCATCTTTACGTGTAGGGTGTGTAGTTGGATTTGATGTCGATGCTTCTTCCCTGTCATCATATTCAGTGGTGTTTATTTTTTTTCTTTCCCTTTCCTCCATGTTTTGAATAAGTGGTCACGGGCAAGCGGGGCATGCTGGGTAGGCTAACCTTTATGTCAGCTCAGGCTCACATTGGTTGCTGTAACAATTCCAATTCTTACCACACAAGGGCGCTATAGTACAATGTATGACCTGTATGTTGCGTTCTGCATTACACAGTTTTCAAATATTGTACACATATGACATTCAATGAATACATTTAGCAAACGAGTTAACGATTTTATATTTCTTTATTGTTCTGTATTACGTGAGGTATTTAATGATAACTAAATTAACAGGGCAATTGTTATTCCGGAACCTCTGTTACTGGGAAGGTGGGATTACGAGCCGCATTTCTGTGACGAACGTATACAACATGTGAGTTTCGTACTGTGAAAATATTTAGAAAATCATCATAATGAACAAAACGCCTATCTAATATATCCACTATGTCATTCAATAAGCTTTAAACCTACATTTATAAGGTGAGCGACAATTATTAGGATATCCTTGTGTTACATTACATGTATTTGTGAAAGTCTCTATATCTTTGTATCTTTGGTAGTAGGCTATAAATGCTGATTCTCAATACGAGGGTATTGAGTGGATGCATGAAGACGTTGGTTCGTTCATTGAACCATTCCTCCAGAGCCATGGCGAAAAGCAAGTTCGAGTATGTCCGTCAGTTCGAGACAGACGACACCTGTCTGCGAAACTGCTACATTGTTGTACGTCTGGATGGGCGCAACTTTCACAAGTAGGCCAAGTCATTTCTATTCAACGCGTCATTCACAGACACCACTGGTTAATAAAAAAAAAATTAACACGTTACTACAGGGTGTTTTCATGTCCATTGAAATGCTTCTGTTATACATGTTGCACTGTGTTCCAGGTTTTCAGAAAAACACAACTTTGCTAAACCCAATGACAACCGGGCACTGGGACTGATGACACGCAGTGCCCAGTCTGTCATGGAGGAGCTGGAGGACGTTGTCATCGCCTATGGACAAAGTGACGAGTTTAGCTTTGTGTTCAAGAGAACCTCCACCTGGTTCAAGAGGAGAGCAAGGTAGGATTTATCCCCAGTATTCTGGACCAGGGTGATTATAATGTGTGTGTGTATAGGGTTAGTGTTACATGCTTCGGAGGAAGCAACCGTTTCAGTTACATGGGTTAGGTGGGAGAGAGGGGAAGGGATTCCTGAACTGGCTCGGTATGGTGTGGCATTCTAGTGCGGCTGGGATTTGCATTTCCATTACAACCCAGTTTTTTTCTACGGACAGCGACCCACAATAATATCCGCAATGATGATCTCAGTAATTGGACGTTAAATATATATAATAGTTTATAGAGAGACGATTTATTATGCTCATTAGTTCTGTTTACACATTGGAAAATGTTTCACAGATATTTCCCAGAGTGCCACACGGTGTGGTTGATTTTAGAAATATGCATTGAATATCGTTATCAGTGATCTATCTAATAGAGTGAAATATTGTCTAATGTCCAGTCTTTACAGCCGGACTAATCCGAAAACAACAAGCTATTTGGTCTTTGCAATAGAATATCGTCAAACCAACATCACCACGTGCTTCTATTAAACCTGCACTACACTTTTTAATTAGTCTTATATGGATATAGGAACGAACAAACAATAAAGAATCAAGCTGTTGAGAACTCTATCCATACTCTTTGTGCATTGTCTTATGTGTCTCATACAGAAGAACATACAGTTTATTGTATTTTTATAACGGCACCCTGGGCTGGTGTCACTGAAGCCCACCTCGAGGCGTGGCGGGCTCACTCTGGTCCGACCTCAGAGAAGATCCATCTCGCGGTACGGCTTGGCGTGTTTAAACTGGATGTTGCAACACGAATCAGCACAGCATTGTACAGTTCGGTAAGGCCAAAAGTGCCAATGGAAAAACGCCATTAGTCGTCTCGCTCCGGAGACTTACCGGAAGTAAGAGAACAGGTATCTCGTTTTGGAAGACGACATGCAGTGAAAGTCATGCCCTTCGCTCAGCCTTTGATCCCGGTGTGGAAATGTGTGAAGGAAACTAACAATGTGTGTGTTCTTTGATTTTGGACAGTAAACTGATGACCCACGTGGCCTCCCAGTTCTCCTCTTCGTACGTCTTCTACTGGAAGGAGTATTTTGCCGAGCAGCCCCTGCTCTATCCCCCCGGGTTCGACGGACGAGTGGTCCTATATCCCAGCAACCGCAACCTGAGAGACTACCTCAGCTGGAGACAAGCAGACTGTAAGCATACGCCATCGCCTAGGAATGAGCGTGTTTCCCCCAGTAAATGTCTTAGTCAAGGTGGTCAAGGAGCGGGGGGGGGGGGGGGGGGGTCTCCCTGGTTAAATTCAATTAAAAAAGCTTGATGTCACGACCATTGTTGTGAACACCGATGCATTATTGATCTTTATTTTTACACCTGATGGAAGTATGTTTTCTTTCCCTACGAGAGTTTTCTACTTTGTTAATGCATAATAATTAAAAAAAAAAAAAAATTATAATTTTTTTTATTTATTTTATATACATTGGTAGTCAAGGCGGGGCCCTATTGTTGATAAGGCGGCCGCCTTAACAACACAGTGCTGGGGGAAACACTGCTTTAAGGGCACTATCTCTGCTTGTTGATTCAAGTAAGAAGTGCTTTGTCAGCTGTGTTGACTGATTGGCCTTACTTTTACCTCATCAGTATGACAGCCAATCAGGTTCAGGAAACAAATGTGGGAATACCCTTGATTGAAGAAGAGGTTGAAACAACAATACCATATATATTTGAGGAATTTCATGTATAAATGTATGTGTCAGCTAATTTATATAAAAAAAATGCAATCATAATAGCTATAACTGGACATACACTTATTGACACAAGGTATCCCCCAGTGTTTATGGAAACACTGGAAAAGATTCTGCGTTACCACTTTAAGCTTGAGAAATGTCAATGATTTGGTCAATATTTCTCTAATGTCTATCCTTGTATTGTACAATTATTCTTCTTTTTACTGATGTGGACCTACTGTATGTGTCTGAAACAAAGTTGAATTGATAATATAATAAAAGCTGAAAGAAATGAAATAGTAGGCATAAGTTTTGGTACAGCAAAATACAATTGCAGTAATTTAATACATAATCAACATCCTTATTGTACAACTAAAATTACATCACAGATGAATGACTGCTTCCTTGTCTAAACTTTTGAACTTTTGTCTATTCTAGGTCATGTAAATAACTTGTATAACACATCGTTTTGGACATTGATACAAAAAGGGGGACTTACAACGATCCAAGCAGAAGAGCGCCTGAAGGTGAGAGAGGAAACATCTCGGTTTTTGACATTTTGTTTGTCCGTATAATTATCAGGCCTCACATCTCTGTTACTGAATGTAACTTTAACTTGAAGTCCTCAAACATGTTATTTTAAAGTCTCTGTGCAGGCATGTATTTTCGTTATTATTATTATATTATATAAGTTATTGGCACTCATTAGATAAGTGCTAGGTTCACAGAATGAATTGATTAAGATAACTTCAGGATGTCACAAGTTAACATCGATGCTCCGAAACCTGCTGCCACCTTGAGTTACGTGTCCAATTACATCAGCCTCATGAACGCCAACCTGCAATCACAAACCTTCACTCTCCACCACTGTGAATAATACACATTACACCGTTCAGGTGCCCATGCACACGTTGAGGAACTTTTGAAATATCATGCTGCAGGGAACATTAGCTGCGGACAAGAATGAGATCCTGTTCTCTGACTTCGACATCAACTACAACAACGAGCCGATGCTGCTCCGAAAAGGGACCACCCTGATCTGGGAGAAGGTGAGACCCAGCTTCTATTGACATCCAGTAGATACCGATTCATTGATTATTTGTTCTCGTATTTTGGGTCAAATGAATGCGAACACCCAATCGATTTTTTCTTTTTGTAATTCTAAACGCCATATCCTGTCGTCTTATCTTGTTAGCGAGACGAGGCGGTGACCAAAATGGTGAAGCTCCCCAACGCAGAGGAGCAGAAGGAGATAACGGTGACCCGTAGCAGGAAGAGGGTGTGCCCCCACCACTGTGACATCATCGGGGACCAGTTCTGGGAGGAGCACCCGGACATTCTGGAAAGAGACGACTGTTGAACCGAACCGCCTGACGTGGGAGAATATGATTCCAGGGTTCTAAACGAGATGGACTTGATGTGCCCCTGGACTAACGGAGTCAAGTGACTTGGCAAATCATGTATTGCATCTCCTAATGTGGCAAGTTCACAAAACATCGAATGGCGAATGTTTCATGATGAGGTTACGCTAGTTTTATTTATGATGTTCATCCTTCCCATGACATTTATTTAATAAACGGTTTTGTTTTAATAAGCCATTTCCAGGCTTATTTTTAACATTTCATTTTTTATATCCGGTAGTACGAGTTTCCTGTGCTATCTGTGAGCGTCATCTGCTCAGATCTCTCTTAACAAACACAACTCTGTCACTCATAGTTCCACGCATCTGAAAATACACAATCATTTGATACCATGAATGGCATCTAGTGGGTATTTCCACCCCTGTCTTGGCTTGAGCTGTCAAACTCCTTAAACATGATATCTACAGTATGCAATGCGTTTTTTACTCTGCGTGGCGGTGTTTATGAATATCAGATGGCATCTGGGGATTAATCTTCATAGTAGACAATAACTAGGAAAATAGGAAAATAACTACTATATTCTACAATGTTATTACTCAGTGAACATAATTGGACGTAGTAGGTTTATTCTTGTGAAGTCTGCCCACCAATTAACCCATTTGGTCGCCCACCCTTTACAGAAGCCCAGATTGAGCGGTCGGCCAGGCACTGGTTCTAAGAATACCACACACGCCTACTGTATCAATGACGCCTGGGACATATTTAACACGCTTATAACTATCTAGTCGGGGCGTGTACTGGAAAAACCCAGCATGGTTCAGATACTGTAGCTACTGTACTTCTGTATTAAAGTATATCAAGGACATCCAACCATCATTTCAAACCAAGGACGTGGCTTTTGAAAAGTCAATGATTATTTTGTTTATTTGTTACCAAATGACAAATAATGACTCACTGCAAGTACGTGATATTGGGTATATCTGGTGATGGGGATCTAAATGAGCGGAACTAACGCGCCCGATCTGTTTCATCTTATCGTCTCGCTGCCGACTGCCGTGTCCACTCTCATCTCGTCGCCTCGCCTCTGCTTCCCTCGTCTGTAACGTGGTCGGCGTGGGAGGGGAGTGGTTGTTTGAATGAATATGAGAATCGCACGCCTCGAGCATCTTAAAAGCAACGAGCGGCGAAGCGACGCGCAATGTCCAAGGAGACGCATTTCAACTAAAGCGTTTTGCATGTTTTTTTTTGTTTTGACTCAATGTGCTGCAAAATATAATATTTACACACACACAGGTTTATTTTAGAATGAGTCCAGAAGTGCGTCCTGTGCGCTTTGATGTGTGTTTAGATTGTGTGCTGTCTACCTTGTGTCTGATAGTTGTTCTACAGTGTGGTGTTGTGTCTGCTGCTTCTGGACGCGATGCTTACAGCGGTGAGTGAGAGATATTTTATTACCAACGGCGATTTTTATTCGATTCTGCTGAAATTGCCTTTGTTTATTATTGATTACAATTGGGAAAATGCATTGCTTTTGCGTTTTCCATCCAGTTCAAACGCAAGGTCCAGCGCGTTTTAATTCCGTTGCTCCCTTATTTGATTAAAAAACGGATTCAATCCTCGACAACCCTTATCGATGATGTTACTTTTGCAATGTTTCTGTTTTGATGTAAGCCTATTGATGAATCTCATTGATTCTGTACTATTTTCAAAATTACTAATTAGACGAATAATTTAAAGCGAATAAGGTATAGTGCCCGTCTGACCGTGTGTGTTTGTGAGCAGAGCGGGGTAAGCAGTCGCTCCTGGGAAGCCACCTGGACCAAGTAGAGAGTTATGAGGTTACCTATCCCAGATGGCTCAATCCCGTTAGGAACAGAAGATCGTCCAGACAGCAGGTCAGACCCATCATCTCATCCCCTTTTCGGTGTAGTTCCTATAGAAACAAAACTTTTGTGTGTGTGTGTGTGTGTGTGTGTGTGTGTGTGTGTGTGTGTGTGTGTGTGTGTGTGTGTGTGTGTGTGTGTGTGTGTGTGTGTGTGTGTGTGTGTGTGTGTGTGTGTGTGTGTGGTTAAAACAGATTGTCACTCAAATATGTGTCCTATTGTGCTTCTCATTGGTGGTCCCAGTTTCCCTCAAAGGCAGAGGTTTTCATAACAGCTGAAGGACAGGAGCTGAGATTACAACTGGAAAAGAATGAGTAAGTTTCCAGATCTCTTTTCTTTCTTCTATTTAATCATTGTATCTTTTTGTACGTTATCATCTGCATAGTGGTACTGCCTTTTGTACGATGTTGTAGGACAGCCTTCAACTCAACCGGAGGCAAAAGGCTGGCAGTCTATTTTGAGGCGTATCTGCTCTCAGACATAAACTTGTGCTCCAGGCAGCCTATCGATGAGACGCTGAAGTCTCTTTGTAGTCTGCGGCACTTAAGAGCTTTGGCTGCACTCTGCAGCTCCATTTGTTTGGAGCAGATGTGGCCTGCTGTCACACCATAACACGGCACCTTCGGGTGCTAGGGCCCCAGAGGACAGTCGGAAGGTAGGAGGAAGGTAGGTGGTGGGCCTGAGGAAGGTAGGAGAGAGAGATGGCCAGGGAGGGTGTGGGGAGGGTGGGGGGGGGGCAGAAAGATGACACCGATCTTTGTTCTTTGCCGTGGGCAAACAGGAAGCAAGATTATCTCCCGTCTGCTCTTAACTTCCTGCTATCTGTTGGTCCAGATTGTGTGCCTGATGGACGATGGGGTTGTGGGTTTACTGGGGGTGGAGGGGGAATGGGAGGGGTTTGGCGAGATGTCCGTGGTGCCTCAGCGTCTCCTTCTAAAACAACAACAATAACAACCACAAAGCTATTAACGGTATGGTTTCGGTGATGTCTCATTTACGGCAATGTTCTCATTCCCGCTACACGCACACAAACAGACCAACACACACATACACACACTCACATAAATGTATTCATGCATACATACATACACACATACATAAATACTTACATACATACACAAACAGACAGACACACAGACACACAGACAGACAAGCTCATCTGTAAACAGAGCATGACTCCGCTGTGTCTGACTGACCGTGACACTGATAGCCCCCCGTAGTCTAGTGACCCCCCACTGAGATACATACCAGAGGGGCTCGTGTGTGTGTGTGTGTGTGTGTGTGTGTGTGTGTGTGTGTGTGTGTGTGTGTGTGTGTGTGTGTGTGTGTGTGTGTGTGTGTGTGTGTGTGTGTGTGTGTGTGTGTGTGTGTGTGTATGGTGTGTGTGTGTGTGTGTGTGTGTGTGTACGTGTGTGTGTGCGTGGTTGTATGTGATTATATAGGTGTGTGTGAGAGACAATGAGAGAGGGGAAAGATAATGTTAGTCTAGAAGTGTAATGGTTCATATTAGTATATTATATCGGGTTTCTTATAACGCGAAATGGCGGTTGTTTCTTCATGTTCCTGTTGATTCAATGCCTTCAGTAATGCGTGTTTCTTGACTGATTGCCAGCAGGCCTTTTAACTTCACATCTGATATATTGCAGATTTATTGGAACGGTAGCATTTACTGAGAAGTGCAGAATAGATAAATAAAATGATCACAGTTCACAAAACAATCCATTATAGCAAGGCAAACTAATCGATAAAATACACCCCATTTAGACTCAAACTTTTATTTGGACCGTACATTTCAGGTCCATAATCCTTACATGAGATGTGGACACACTCTATACCGTGTCAGAGAGCATGACCAGAGGGTATCGATCTGCTAACCCCTGAATAAATACACTCTGTAAATATTGTATGTTCAGTGTTCTTGGATACTCTAGGTCCACTGTGAGGCTTCCACCGTGAGAAACGATCAAACGAGCACGCTCAATGGAAGAGTTCACATGGCTCGGTTTCACCTTAAACAGCCACGAGGATGGGAAACATCAGCCCGGATCAAAGTGTTGTTGCGTATGGGTTTCCTCAGGTCAGGAGAGTGCGGGTCGTGATCTGGTGCAGTAATGGAAGAACGTTTGTTTATTCAACCCCACCTGGATTGAAGGCAGAGGTTCCGACCTCAATCCCCTCACCTCCACCACCTCCACCAGATGCCTGTGTGAACCCTTCGCTAGAGTGAACCGTTAACCCTTTTGTGGCTCAGGGCATGTCATGGTTCCCCTCCCTGACTGTGGGCAGAGAAACCAAGAGAACTCGTCATGAAAATATGTGGTGTGTGTGTGTGTGTGTGCGTGTGCGTGTGCGTGTGTGTCTCTGGCATAGAACCCAGACACAGGGTGATGCAGAGAGAAACTTTCTTTCGAAAGAAAATGTACTTAATAT
The DNA here is from genome assembly GCF_902167405.1 of Gadus morhua. Classification (NCBI taxonomy): domain Eukaryota; kingdom Metazoa; phylum Chordata; class Actinopteri; order Gadiformes; family Gadidae; genus Gadus; species Gadus morhua. The sequence continues at coordinate 22,720,380 of NC_044057.1, forward strand.
ATATTTGTTTTCTTTACAGCCATTCTCTGTCCATGCCCCTCAGTCTCTCTTTCTTACTATCTCTTACCCCATCTCCCCGTCATTCGGTGCATCCTCTCTCCTTCACTATGAATCACCAAACTGAATTACAGACAAACGTTAGGGCCAGCTACCGCTATGACCGAGTCTTCCAACGTCAGTGGTGGGTGCTGTGTGAAGGACATTTTTTGAGCGTGTGTGTGTCTATGTGTGTGTGTGTGTGTGTGTGTGTGTGTATGGTGTGTGCATGCATGGCTCCTGGTCGTTTTGTGTCGGTCTTCACAAGCTTTTATCCTAATGAAAGGCTGCCTTGCGACACAAGGAGAGAGGGAGGGGAGGTGGCTTGGTGAGGAGCCAGGCAGAGCTGGGGGGAAAGAGAGGCAGGGAGACAGTGAGAGAGAGGGAGACAGGACTGAGGAAAGACTGGCTGAGAGACCGGACTGAGGGGGGGGGGGCGATCACACTGGGTGGCGGTGATATCTTGACCCCAGTTCCCCTCCCCCTCACTCCCCCCCCCCCCCCCCCCGTCCATCACAGGGTTCCGAGGTACTGTACATCGTCCCTGCTGGCTGGTTACTACTCTCCCAGAGTGCAACAACCCGAGGGACTGCTTCCCCCTTGGGAGCCATACCGACCGTCTCTGGTCAATATATCACCCGTTTCCTCGCTCTACTCCTCCGCACTCCAGCCCTCGTCCTCGCTTCTTCAGCCCTTTCTCGTTTGTCTTCCCCTGTCCTTTATTCTCCTATATCTCCATTTTATCCAGTCCTTTTATTCCCATCTCCCCTACTGTCCTACCTTCTATGCTCCTCTCCTCCCATCCATTTCTCCTCCTTTCCTGCATTCTACTCTACTTTCCCTTCTCTCCTGTCTTCTCTGCTCAACTTCTGTTATCTTTACCTCTCCCCCTTCTCCTCTCCTCTCCTCCCCTCCTCCTCTCCTCCCCTCCTCTCCTCTCCCCCTCTCATCTCCTATCTTCTCCTCTCCCCCCTTTCTTCTCCCCTCCTCTCCTCTCTTCTCCCCCTTCTCCTCTCCTCTCCTCCTCTCATCCTCTCCTCTCCCCTCCTCTCCTCTCTTGTCCTCTCCTCTCCTCTCCCCTCCCCTCATCTCCCACTCTCCTCTCCTCTCCTCTCCCCTCCCCTCCTCTCCCACTCTCCTCTCCTCTCCCACTCTCCTCTCCTCTCCTCTCCTCTCCTCTCCTCTCCTCTCCCCTCCCCTCCTCTCCCACTCTCCTCTCCTCTCCTCTCCTCTCCCCTCCCCTCCTCTCCCACTCTCCTCTCCTCTCCCACTCTCCTCTCCTCTCCTCTCCTCTCCTCTCCTCTCCTCTCCTCTCCTCTCCTCTCTTCTCTTGTCCTCTCCTCTCCTCCTTTCCCCTCCTCTCCTCCCCTCTGCTCACCTCTCTTCTCCTCTCCTCTCCTCCCCTCTCCTCCCCTCTTCTCTGCTCCTCTGATTCTCCATACGTTATTAGGAAGGAGAACCTAGGTCTCCCTCTCATTTCTCTCACTCTCACCTCGTCTCTAATCCTCTGGGGCTCTAGAGCAAATATACGTCTCCCACACATTTCCCTGTGGAGAGCGGCCACACGCAGACAAATGACACACACACACACGCACACACACACACACACACACACACACACACACACACATAAACACATACACACATATACACAAACACACACACAACCTTATAGACACAGAGCTGCCCAAAAGAACACAAACAAATCTACAAGCCCCAACCCACAGTTAAACAGACCGTGATGGATGGCAGGTCTTGGGATGGACACAGAGAGAGAGAGAGAGATGTATCTGCTCCCCCTTCGGTCTGTGTTTAGTCTCAGCCGTTGTGTTCCTGTCGGCTTAAATGTCTTTATCTAGACCTCTGTGTTGGACATCAACTGGTCATCCATCCAGGACACACACAAACACACACGCGCGCACACACACACGCACGCACGCACACACACACACACACACACACACACACACACACACACACACACACACACACACACACACACACACACACACACACACACACACACACACACACACACACACACTGGGCTAAAGAAAAACCATAGAACGTTAGCCGTGCAATAAAAGCCTCTTCATCATCCACCATATTGGTTTCCTGGCTGGTGCCCCCCCCCCCCCCCCTCCCCCCCTCCCTCCCGACCTACCCTCTCTGCGTGGTGATGTCATCCGATACCATGAGAGAATGCGACCCGCTGACCTCAATGCATTAGCACCCCACCGCTAGCAACGCAACCCCCCCCCCCGCCCCCTCTGCTATCTCCGCTGCTGCATTAGCATCAGTCCCAGCCCCAGCTCTGCCCCCCCCCCCAGCCCCACCAGCAACACTGCTCTCCTCGTCCTCCTTTGAAGCAGGCCTTTGTCTGTCCGTCTCTGCCCAGACGGTCCTGCTACGGCCGGGCCAGTCCGCCCTCAATCAAGACAACTGTCTGCATGCTGGAGCGCATCCAAAACCCCTGCAGAAAAATAAAAGGGGGGGGAGGGGGGGTAGAAAAAGGCTCCACTCCTTCCAGTACAAAGAGCGCTTGATTTGCAAGCACCCGTCAGCAATCACCGAAGTGCATTTCATCAAGGAGGCACGAAGGATTTAATGGACGCCTAGTGTGTGTGTGTGTGTGTGTGTGTGGCGGCAAAGTAGATCTGTGGAAACAATGCAGGTCGGAATGAGTAGAAGGGGCGGTTGGAACTCAACCTTTGACGGTATGTCCTGAAGATGTCGGTTAAAACCGTGTTTTACCGTCATCTGTATTCGGATTTAGCTCTTTCTGGGACGTGTACGTGGAGTGGAAGCCAAAAAACAACCGCAGGTCGTCGTGGGAATCACTTTGGACACCCAGTCCGTTTAGCACCAGTGTTGCGCATCATCACAAATGTCAGTTCCTTGTTGGTAGTGCCTGTGTGCGTAATATTGTGTTATGTCTGGGTGTGGACATTCGGCGACAGGTTGAGATAGAGCTGCTCTCCGTCCCTGTGTGCCATTCTTTAGTGTCCCCAAGGACCAGTAACTCAACCCAAACCATCCTGGGCCCGGCAGCTGCTAAATGGCCTAGCGATGCGATGAAGCGAAGAAGTGGGTGACTGAGGAGAGGGAGACATAGTGATTATCCGTCTTGTTTGTGTGGGTTAACTACAGTCAATTGCCATCATGTGTCATGGGCTGCTTTTATCCAATTGGGGCTTTTAGGAGAAACTAGAAGAGATTCGTTGGAGAGGAGAGTAATAGTGGCTGGTGTCTGCGACTCCCAGCTGACAGGTTCTGAGGTCGAACCTCCTTGTCTGCAGACCTGTAGGTATCCTTGAGCCCAGACGCTTCACCCTCTGCCTGCTCCTTGATGGAACGTATCTGAGCTTTCGATGAAATCGTAAATAGAGAGCAAAAAGTAGAACAATGAATAAACAAAGGAGATGTGGCACATATTGAGGAATTTGGAGCTGACTGGTTGATATAAAGGACAGGATGGAGGACAAGTGAAGGACCTTTATAGATGCCATCACATGACGGCATGGAAGTCCCCCTGCTGCCCTTGCAGAAATAATGACGTGACGGACATGTCGATTGTGGTTATGACTGCTTTGACTTCCCCATGGGGGGGGTCAATGCTAATCAGTTGAGTGATGACGAGACAGACTCACTCTGTCGGTCTGTCTTACTTTTCCCTCTTTTTCTCTCATTATCTGTCTTTCTGTCTCTGTGTCTGTCTGTATGCCTCTCTCACTTTATCTCTCTCTTGTTGCTGTCACTCTTGTCTTACTCTTATTCTCTCTCTCTCTCTCTCTCTCTCTCTCTCCCTCCCTCTCTCTCTCTCTCTCTCTCTCTCTCTCTCTCTCTGTCTCTGTCTCTCTCTCTCTCTCTCTCTCTCTCTCTCTCTCTCTCTCTCTCTCTCTCTCTCTCTCTCTCTCTCTCTCTCTCTCTCTCTCTCTCCCTCCCCCCCTCCCTCCCTCCCTCCCCCCCTCCCCCCTCCCTTCCCTTAAGAGCGTGCTCTATCGCTCTTTATCTCACTGTGCTTGCATTGTGCCCAATTGTAGCAACAAGCTGCCATTGTTTCAGCGGATGGACCGCTTTGGGGGCGGGGGGGAGGGGTCATTAAATGTTTTAATCATTCACGTTTTCAAATTCCCATCCATTTCATCCCCCCTTGTAACATCCATCATGACCATTTTCACAATGCTGATTGATGAGGATGGGCTCTGGTGCCATAACAACGACATTTTAGATGCATCAATTGTAATATGTATATCATTTGAAGTGCCGTCATTGAAATGGGTTTTCCTCCTGAATGCAGCTGTCCCCCCCGTATCATGCCATGATGCCTGGGGCTCAAGCTTGGTAGATCAGATTATGGTTGTCAGCGGAAGGATGAGTTGATGAGATTCAGAGACAGAGAGAGAGAGAGAGAGAGAGAGAGAGAGAGAGAGAGAGAGAGAGAGAGAGAGACCAGCTGTAGGGAAAAGCTATTTCATTATTAAAAACAGGAAGAATGGATTTTGAGAGACTTTCAAAGCGAATGAGAGGAGGAAAGAGGAAACAAGGGTTTGTACTATTCGTAAATATTAGGCCACAAATGTTTACAAATGTTGAAATGTGGACCGACAGATGCACACACACACACACACACACACACACACACACACACACACACACACACACACACACACACACACACACACCCTGCAGAAGATGATGTGATGTCTCCTTACTGTGTCTATATCCATGTTCACCTCCCCTCTTTACATATCTCAGAGTATGGAGTGTGTTGGATCTCATCCAGTTCTCTGTGGCAACAGTTTTAGGCCGGAGAATAATAGCCCTGTCAACCCGCGAATCCCTGCAAGACCAGTAAACTCTACCTCACCATAAGGAGGTTACCGTCTACTGCCTTGGCTTCCCGAACACCGTGAGGTCAAGCTGTGATTGATGCAACCAGAGCTACCTTCGCTATGGACTCCTACACGATACACTCCCGCACTGCTGCATGATGTTTTATTTATCTTCCATCAGTGCCGAAAAAATCGTTCGAGGGCTTTACCAGGATCTCACTCTCTCTCCCTCTCTGCAGTTTGAGTTGTGTTTTCATTTTTAGAATGGCTGTTTTGTGAGCCGCAGGTTCGTCGTGGGAGAAGCACTCACAGCTGGCCAGGGCGCTCTATATAACGTTGATATTACGTCATTTATTAATGGCAGTGGCGGGTCCATCCAAAGAGACCTACAAGTCACATTTTATGTACATCCCAGTCCTGCACTCATTCATTGCTATAAGCCACAGTGCAGTTGCTTCTTACAATGTGTTTCCCAGCTGCAGATTATCTATAGATACCATTAAAGCGTTTGACCTGTCCTGCACAAACTAACAGACGATGATGACAGATCCGTAGCCAAAACTACTACTTATCACAGTGTGGTGTACAGTGCATACGTTCACAACAAATTGCTATAACAGGCAGATATGGACAGGGTAAAAGACGCCAGAAAATATCAGACCAAAAATGGGTTCCCTGGGCCAAAACAGGCTGAATAGGATGCTGTAGTCTGTTCTGTCCTGATGTTTTACTTCTTGTGCTTACTCTTGTCCTACAGGCAGCTGCTGTCCCCCGGATACCAGGAGATATGGTACACTCCGTCTGGCAGCCGTCGCACCTCCACCCCTGGCCACACAGTAAGTCTGCCAGACAGTGTCTCACCTGCAACGCCCTCCTCTCCCCCCTGTTTCTTAAACAGGGGGGTTTTCCATGACACATCACGACACATAAGCTAGCACCCATTATAGTTTACACACTGTTATGATCGCTTCCTGCAGAGATGATTACCTTTCATAGGCTATGACGGACATTATAGGATGGGGCAGAGGCTAAGTACATGATTCTCTGTTGCAGGGCCACTGTTTTTACCATGGGGAGGTCCAGGGCATGGAGGGGTCCAGTGTGGCAGTCAGCACCTGTTCAGGACTTAGGTAAGGGCTCACGCTTTGGGCAGCGTGGGATCTGTATTGCCCGCGTTCTTAGGACGTTTGATGTTTTCCTATATCAACCCTATCTGCAATTGAGGCTGTACCCCCAACCACTCAATGGTACCCCCAACCACTCAATTGTGAGCAGTTCTACAATTGTTCAGCATGTCACATTCACGAGAAAGGTTCATACACCGACCAATCAACACCTATCGACTTGCGACTTTGTTCGTCGCAGGTGGTCACTGTGTTTCTGGGTATACAAGGAGAAAAATGTATGAGCAGAAAAAAAATAACCGTAGTGCTGCTAATTCTAGTTAAGTAGGAAGTAAAAGAAGAATTGGGTAGCAAGTGCATTTCTCCCAACACCGTGGATGAATGGGTTCATGTGAGGCCTCTGTTCTATTATGTAAAGCAGTGGGGTACTTTAGTAGGTCACTGGCTCCCGATGTGGTTTCAAGTGACTACACTAAGAGAGACGGAGAGAGAAAGAGCCAGTGTTTTCCCCTGACATGGCGCCGGTGCAGCTGATATATCCTGCTCTCGGAGTCTCCAAGAGAGGAAAGGCTAACAGCTGAGGGACCAGCGCTGGATGACTTAGCTCTGACCTAGCCGCTGTGTTTGTGTATGGGCGTGCACATCGTGAGTGCAGCAGTACACATCTGTGCAGCATCAACGGACCAATCGATGAATACATCCTGCTCCTGGTATACATTCTTTATTCCTTTCTGTGTCCGGGCGGAATCAAACCCAGCACTGGGGCTTAGGTGCGGATGCACCCACACAAACACACACACACACACACACGCACACACTAAACCACACATGAATGCAAACAGACTCACACACTCGCACAAGCACACGCACACACTTAGCTTTATACGGATACATGAGGTCTCTGGGAATTGTGTCAGGGAGAGGAAGTCGACTATTGCGGTCCAGTCTCTCCAGATGCTTGTTACAGCTGCTGTGATTAGTGTTTGTGTGTTTGTTTGTGATTGTGTTCATGTGTGCGTGTGCGCGCGTGCGTGTGCGTGCGTGTGTGCATATGCAAGAGTGTGCACCTGGGTAGCGTGCGTTCGTGCATGTGATGTAACGATGCAATGAGGCAGCAGCCTGTGCGGCTCACATTCCTGGTGGAGCTACACACACGTAGTGCCTGAGACACACAGCCGCAAACAGCACCGTCACACACCTCTTCTGCATATCGCATCCCAGATGGTAAAGCTCCTTTGCGCCACAATTTAGTTAATTATTAGGGGCATGATCATTTATTGTTCTTTTTGTGTTCTCCTCCCATCAAAAATAGTACTGGGTTCGATCCCCTATGTCCCCGGCCTACCTTTAGTGATGCTTGCGGAACATTCCTAACCCTCCACCTGCACCTTACAGACATTCACTGTTCGTCAATTTGGATGAATCCTGAAAAAATGCATTGATGCATTGAGAGAATATATTGATATTTCAATGCATTTCAGAGGAGGAATTGTGATGCTGAAATGTCGAAGCCGAGACCTCAATCATCGGAAACGATCTGATCAGGTGTCGGAGCATCGAAGTGTCTCTGCGTGGAACCACAAGGTTGTGTTTCTCCTCCGTTTCCCCAGGGGGCTGATATCTCTGAACACCAGCGTCAGCTACGTCGTCGAGCCTCTCCCCGTTGCCACGGATACCCCGTCGCCGCCTCCCCACGCCGTGTACAGAGCCGAGAGCCTCCGCCTGCGCAACGGCAGCTGCCCGCATCACCATGGCAACGAGGAGCACGAGGACTCTCTCGATCGTTTCATCCACGGAATGATGACGGAGCACACAGCGAGGGTGAGTTCCCTACCGCCCAAAAAGGTTTTGGGTTTGAAACCCCCAGCCTAACTGAAAGTGCATCCTTGAGCAAGATGCCTTACCTGCTTCTGAGAGACATATGTATCTGAAACATTCACTTTGAGACGTTTTTGGATACAAGCTCCTGCAAAATGCACCAAAGGATGACCGATAGATGGTTAATTTTCAGCCCACAGCTAAGGACGTTATCAAGATACAAACTATGTCCTCTATTAAGCGATTTTGCACTGTAGCTCAGACTGTGACCTTTTCTCTCCAATTAAAGGTAAGACGAGACATCAGCCAGAATATGAAATACGTGGAGCTGCTGCTGGTGGCCGACCATGCCGAGGTCAGTTCACTATGAGCACTTGGTGTTACTGACGCCATATCCTGTTGCGATGATTATAGTGTCAATTTTTAAGATACCTCTTCCTGCACTGCGGTTGATAAAAAGTTGCATCGGTCACTTCAAACGCATCAGAAGGGACTTTTTTTGTTCTAACTGACAGGAAGTTTGCACAAAATGACAACATCGCTTGTCATATTGTGCAAACTTTCTGTCCGTTTTTTCCAATCAGCACTCACCTCCCTCCTCCCTGAGTGACCACACGGACATGGGTCCTGCATGACGCCTGGCTCTTTGTTACTGGACGCTTTCTTTGCTTCTTCCCGTTCTTCCTTTTAGCATTTTTTGCTTTGCGTGTTTGGTTGTTGAAGCCGTTCCTTGGGAGCGCTGGTATCAGTAGCTTGGCCTGTTCCTCCAACGTCAGTCAACACTGACCTCCTGCTCCTGCCCGCGAAGGAGTACCGCCTCTTTGGATAACAAAAACATGTTAGGGGAGACTGGAAGACCTCATGCCATGTTACAGAACAAAACACACACATATATAGAGCTATTTAACACTTATTTTAACGAATAGCTATCAGTTGTCAGCACCTTTGATATGCAAGGAAAAAAAAACGTCCCTTGTTACAATGGGAACGGTTTTCATTATAATGACATAATTATGGTAACGGTGTTGCCATGGTAATGGAAACCAGGTAACTGGGCTATTTAGTTGTCCCCTATAGGGACATAAAACCAATCTGTTCTTATGTTGTGAGTGTCTTTATAGCTCATATCCTAATATGAAAATGTGTATCCGTTCCAGTTTGAAAAGCACGGCCTTGATCTCGACCGAACCAGGAGGAAGCTACTGGAGGCTGCCAACCTGGTTGACAAGGTAACTACTACCCTGCTACCCCACTCACCCTACCACCCACTACCCAAACACACTCAGCGAGCCTGGATGCATACAGGAATTAGATATGGCTCAGGTGTGCATTACACATTTGACAAAACAATCTACAACCAATCAACAGAAATGTGCAAATAACGAATCAAAGGAGCGCAAAACAATGAATGCCAATTATAAAAAATCCACAACTCAAAAACTGTAACCACCCTGCAGGTCGTGGTGCAAGTGCAGCCATTCCTTTTGGCTTACTCACAGTCACACACTCCATGTATGCGTCCAAGCGTTGACGGAGCAGACCTCTGATGTGCTTCTACCTCGGGATCCCTCTCCCAGTACTACAGGGCCCTGAACATCCGGGTGGCTCTGATCGGTCTGGAGGTGTGGTCGAACCGGGACCAGATCGCCGTGTCGGACAACCCCTACAGCATGCTGGCAGCTTTCCTGGCCTGGAGACGCAAGCAGCTGCGCGCCCTGCCCAACGACAACGCCCAGCTCATCACGTGAGTGGCCCGGCCCTGCCTCGCCTACCTCGCCCACCTCGCACACCTCGCCCACCTCGCCCACCTCTCTCTACCTCCCTATACCTCACCCACCTCGCCCACCTCTCTCCACCTCTCTCTACCTCTCTCTACCTCTCTCTACCTCATTCTAGTTCGCTCTACCTCACTCTACCTCACTCTACCTCACTCTTCGTCCCCCTCCATGTCCCCATCTCTGGGCTTGATTTGAGACTCCAGATTGCCTCCAATTCTAGGAAGTTAAATATTTTTTTTAAGCATTTTTTTTAATTTACCGGCTTACCGTCAATGCAAATTACAGTGCTAGCTGTTTTTCTGCGTTTTTCCCAAGTGGAACTCACTAGCGGTGCTGCCTTGTTGCAGGGGGATTTCGTTCCAGGGCACCACCATCGGCCTGGCACCCCTGAAGGCCATGTGCTCTGACTACCAGTCCGGGGGTGTGAACGCGGTAAGACCTTCAACATGGGCTGTACTTATGTTGACCCCGTTACGCTCTGGTCACCCGATCGTATTAGTAATCGTTAAATTCTCCCTCACCCTCCTTTCATGATAAAAACTGTATACTAAATGAGCAGAGTGCGATGGTTTTGTTAACAAACTCTGCTTTAGCACAGTAGACACATAACACCAGTGATCACATATTCGTCCAGAATCAGTCAAACCGACAAACTTACATTTACCATTACGTTTAGGGTATTTAGCAGACGCTTTTATCAAAAGCTACCGCCATGGTTCATACACACATTCCCACACCGACGGTGGATTCAACCCTGCGAGGAGACAGCCCGCTCGTCGGGAGCAGTCAGGGCGAGGTGTCTCGCACTGGGCACACCTCGACACTCTGCTAGGAGGAGCCGGGGATCGAACTAGCGACCTCCCGGTTACAAGTCAACCTGCACTTGGCCAGCATCCATTAGACTCTCCACCCTGTCGTGCTGTCGACCACGCCCTTCACTCCCTGCTCCCTCTGCCCCGCCTCCCTGTACCAGGACCACGCGAAGTCAGCGGTGGGCGTCGCCGCCACCATGGCCCACGAGATGGGGCACAACTTCGGGATGAGCCACGACGGGGCGGGGTGCTGCCTGGCCCGGCCCGAGGACGGAGGCTGCATCATGGCTGCTGCCACCGGGTGGGCCACCTCGTCTAAACCCCTGCTCCCCCCCCCCCCCCCCCCCCCAGCCCCCACGCGATGTTGTCTATCCAGAAACACTTTGTCCCCTTCTCCTCCATCCTCACTGTACTTGGAGCTTTTCGTCTCAAAGTAGATGCTTTTTTAGACGTCCATTAACCAACTGATCACGGGAAGAGAGAAGAAATGAATCCCTGGGTCGATTGAGTCGTGGGTGGAGGTTTATTTTGTTATTCAGACATGTAGAAGGTAAAAGTTAAGGATAAATCATAGGAATAGAATCAAGGCTATCCTGGTTTGCACTGATGTTGTTTGTTGACGAGAATAGTCTCCTAATCTCCTTATAAGAGAAAACATACAATCCCTCTTTTGAAGGTTTCCTTCTCATCATTCGTCTGTTTTGTGTATCGACTCATCTTAACGTTACCATGGTGATGCTTACCCCTATCTTATCTTCACAAGACCTGTCTAGGACATCCTCAACCCCCATAGTGAACACTCCTAAACCATGCAACCATATTGTAAAACCTTTGCATGCATTCAAAACATGTGTCAAAATTCAATTGTGTCTGACATGTTATGCGTCCATATATGTGCTCCACATATATAGGATATACATATCTGCTCTTTAGATGAAATATGATGTGCAAAGTCCACTCAGCACAATTAAAACCTGTTGCCATCAATCATTCAAAAATATCATGATTTATGTTCTCACATTTGGCTTCAGTGCTATTGTGTCGAATCCAGCCATCAAATGCCTAAAGGGATTAAATATTCACACAGTGAGACACATTTGCGTATGTGTAAAACTCGCCCATGTATCCTTCTTGAAGACGGTACGTTTATTTTCCCCAGGGACCCCTTCCCACGTGTGTTCAACGGCTGCAACCAGAGGGAGCTGTCCCGGTACCTGGGCTCCGGAGGGGGGAAGTGTCTCTTCAACCTGCCCAACACCAGGGCCATGTACGGGGGCCAGCGCTGCGGCAACGGCTACCTGGAGGACGGCGAGGAGTGTGACTGCGGAGACGAAGAGGTACGCACCGGTCAGGCGGCGTGTGGAGGAACTGGGGGTGGACAGGGCAGGGGGGGTGGCGGGGGAGGTGGGAGGTGGGGGGTGGGGGGTGGCGGGGGAGGTGTGAGGTGGGAGGTGGGTTCCTCTGATGCAACACAGGAAACCAACTCAATGGATGACACTCACACACACACACTTACTCACTTTGTAATGAGCTTTGTGTGCCTGGCAAAAAGGTGTTATGGAAATACTGTACAATGTCATTATTACAGAGGCTTTTCTTTAATCGTTTTGTATCCGTGTGGGTGTGTGTGCACAATGAGGCATTGTGTGTGCAATGTGCCGATGTGTGGGTACTTGTGTTAATCTGTGTCCATCTCAGTGCATTGGAGTGAGTAGTGGTGAATGATTACAATGTGCCGGTGAGTGTGTACGTGTGTTAATCTGCCTCTACCTCAGCACATGGGAGTGAATGGTGAGTGATTCCTTGCGCCGTGTGTTGCAGTGTATTTAGTGTCCCACTCATGTTCTTCTGGTGGCTAGGAATGCACCAGCCCCTGCTGTAATGCCAACAACTGTACGCTGAAAGCCGGGGCCGAATGTGCCCACGGAGTCTGCTGTGATGACTGCAAGGTATTCATATCCATACCGCCATTCCGACAGTCGTTTCTTAGCTTTTCCATCGCTCTTCATCATCCATTATTTGGTATAGGCTTCTATCCAAAGAATTTTGTGAGCTTTGGAGGCATCTCATTAATGAGCAATAGGCAGGAAGGCATCTCAACATTCAATCGTGTCTGACAGTATGCGTCCATATATGTGCTCTATATATGTAGGATACATATCTGCTCTGTAGATGAAATATGATGTGAAAAGTCCACTCAGGACAATTAAAAGCTGTTGCCAACAATCCTTCAAAAATATCATGATTTATATTCTCACATTTGGCTTTAGTGCAATTGTATAGAATCTAGCTATCAAATGCATAGAGAGATTAAATATTCACACGGTGAGACACATTTGCTTATATCGAATAATTAGTTATTATAGTGAGAATAATTTGATAATTCCTCACAGCCACATGCTTTTAATTAAAATGGCCTAATATCTCCCCCTCTCTCTCCCACTCCTCCTCTCTCTCTCTCTCTCTCTCTCTCTCTCTCTCTCTCTCTCTCTCTCTCTCTCTCTCTCTCTCTCTCTCTCTCTGTGTCTGTGTCTGTGTCTGTGTGTGTCTCTCTCTCTCTCTCTCTCTCTCTCTCTCTCTCTCTCTCTCTCTCTCTCTCTCTCTCTCTCTCTCCCTCCCCCCCCTCCCCCTCTCCCTCCCCCTCTCTCTCTCCCTCTCTCTCTCTCTCTCTCTCTCTCTCTCTCTCTCTCTCTCTCTCTCTCTCTCTCTCTCTCTCTCTCTCTCTCTCTGTGTCTGTTCTCTCTCTCTCTCTCTCTCTCTCTCTCTCTCTCTCTCTCTCTCTCTCTCTCTCTCTCTCTCTCTCTCTCTCTCCCTCCCCCCCTCCCCCTCTCCCTCCCCCTCTCTCTCTCTCTCTCTCTCTCTCTCTCTCTCTCTCTCTCTCTCTCTGTGTCTGTTCTCTCTCTCTCTCTCTCTCTCTCTCTCTCTCTCTCTCTCTCTCTCTCTCTCTCTCTCTCTCTCTCTCTCTCTCTCCCTCTCTCTCTCTCTCTCTCTCTCTCTCTCCCTCTCCCTCTCCCTCTCCCTCCCCCTCTCCCTCCCTCTCTCTCTCCAGCTGAAGAGTCCCGGGGTGCAGTGTCGCGCCCCCTCTGGGTCATGTGATCTTCCCGAGTACTGCGACGGCAAGGCGGAGTCGTGCCCGGCCAACTTCTACCTGGTGGACGGCGTGGGGTGTGGCGGGGGGCGGGGCTACTGCTACACCGGCATGTGTTTGAGTCTGGAGCAGCAGTGTCGCTCACTGTGGGGGGCCGGTGAGTCCAACGCCAGGGGAGACACCATGGGTCTGGTCTCACAAATAAGTGAGGCCAGACTGTGGACCAAATATATATATATATATATATATATTTATTTATTTATTTATTTATTTATTTTTTTAACCTTTATTTTTCCCGATAAAACATTAAGAAAAGTTTCTTATTCATAATATTGATCTGGTCAAATATCTTATGACAGACAGCAGACGAGCTCAAAAGACGGGTCAATGGGGGGGCTCACTTTATTTTGCTTGGGGATCTGTAAGCGTGTAGTCGAGCCAACTCAACATCGGCCAGCACTAGTTAGCCTTCATGGTGGGGCTATGTGTATTAAGGCGTATTGCTATTCTTTTATGGTTCTGATCTGCTTTTAGCCTGTGGAAATGCTAAAAGCAGACACCATTTAACAGAATATTAAACACAGCAAAGCCCAAATGTACATTATATGAAACGCTAATTCTATGTCCTTGTGAAATCTAATTGTACGTGTTGTTTGAAGTGTAAACCAACCACAGCTGGTGAAATCAGGACGTCAGGTTACATTGGGGTGTCTAAAATGCAGCAAATAGAATCAACTTCTACAACAGATACTAAACCTGAACACAGAGATACTTAAAGAGACCAAAAACTAGGTAGAATAAGCGTTTACTGGAACGCCAGCCAACTGGATGTGAAAACACATTCTCTCTCTCTCTGTCTCTCTCTCCAAGGCAACTCACTAGTTAGGCTGAAAACAAATAAAGCATACAATCGATATTGAAGTGAAAGTTTACACAATAGTGCTTTGCATGAGGAGGTTTCTAAACAACAATTGGAAAGACTTAACTATAGGAATCAAATGAGTTAGTGTATTTTATTACATGTTATATAAACATGTGTGTAGGTATTGTGTGTGTGTGTGTGTGTGTGCGCGTTTGTGCACTTGCGTTTCATGTGTGTGTTTCATATTGTTTGAAATGTGTACCTGGCTATGTCTTCTCTCAGAGAGTCATCTGTGACTGACTTTCCTGTGTTTAGGTGTTTCATGTGTGTGTGTGTGTGTGTGTTGCTTTACGTTTCAAATGTGTACCTGCCGGTGTATTCTCCCAGATGGTCACCCTGCGCCTGACCTGTGTTTCGAGCGGGTCAACAAGGCGGGCGACTCCTTCGGGAACTGCGGTAAAGATTTGCTGGGGAAATACAGAGGCTGCAAGGAGAGGTGAGAGACCTTATATGGTCGACAAAAATAGGACACTTTGTCGTGATTCATATTCTAATGTGTACAATTAGAGACAGATATAGAAAAGAGGACTCTAGTATTAAAATACTAGTCGTATTATGATTCATATCCTTGAGATAAAGTAGCATATGCTTTGTCTTGTGAAAAGATACCACATTCTTACTCATACGAGTGATTAAGGGAGTGCAGGGGGTTGTCCATCATCATTGGTTCTGTAGTCTTGTACACTGGTGTGATTAGATATCCATAGGCCATCTTGTGAGGTGATATCCATCAGAAAATCTATAGAATACGCAGCAAGCAAACCAACCCAGCAAAAGGACCCTTCTAAAGTGTTGCAACCTTCCTCCCGTCGAGTGATTGGCCCTCAGTCTGATGTTATTAGCGTTCAAGGCCTCAGGTGCACCGAGTTGATCCAGTTAACTCTTTTACTTTCTTCTCCTTCCTGCGCGTTCGCCAGAGACGCTAAATGCGGTAAGATCCAGTGCGCGAGTTCGGCCATGAAGCCCATCGAGACCAACGCCGTTTCCATAGACACCACGGTGGTCCAGGGCAACGAGGTGATCCTGTGCAGGGGCACCCACGTCTACCAGCCCGGGCAGGAGGGCGCGGGCCAGGGGGACACCCTGGACCCGGGGCTGGTCATGACCGGCACCAAGTGCGGGGCGGACTCGGTGAGAAGGGGACGGGGGAAGGCGGGGTGTGTTTGGGGCTGTGCTCGGTGATGTGGTCGGTGTGTTTAAGGGTTTCAGACGTTGTGTATCAGAAATTGAGTATAATATATTTACTACAAAGTGTTTACTCATATTTAGAGCAGATTGATTGTGTTCTTTATGTTGGTAAATTGTTATGACTGTAAGAAAAGGAAAGATGAATTATAATACATTAAAAAAACTCACGTAACTTTGAACCGAACAAGCCTGACCCAATGCGTTTCTGTCATCGTTCAGCGCCCTCAACTCTGTGTGCATGCTGATCCTTGAATTAAATTCAAATTTGGCTACACTCATTTTCCTTTACCCTTTGTTAAAGGAATAAATGTACTGTCCACTTTCTCCTTCTCCGCCCGCGTCATTCCACCTCGGCCCCCTACCTCTGCAGCTCTGCTTCGAGGGACAGTGCCGCAACGCTTCCTTCCTACGGGCCGGAGAGTGCAGTGCCAAGTGCCATGGCCACGGGGTACGTACCGGCCTGTGGGGGGGGGGGGGGGGGGGGGGGGGGGGGGGGGGTGGGGGGGGGGGGGGGGAGGAAGGGGAAGAGACAGAGGAGGTGCTGGGAACAGGAGGTGCTGCTCGGAAAATGAAAAAGAGCCGGGCTGTCAGACTGCCAAGCGTGGCAGGGAATATCCGGCGAGCCAAGAGTTGCTACGCTACGTCGGCTTACACACTGAAGAGTGAACCAAGCCCAGCCCCGTTCCCTGGGTCTCAGTCCTTCCACCTTATCATAGGTCGGATGAGACTCATGGCAGAGTGCATCCAGCGTTTCCCCTGCATGCACCCCTGCATCTAGCAGTGGTGCAGCGCCCCCGCTGGATGACTGGCGCCATTGCAATCAGTTGTGCAAAATTCATGAATTAGAAATGTTGGTTCTATTGGTTTTTTTAACATATATTTAATAGGTGCCCCCTACTGCACCCCCCTCAATTGTAACATTGTCATTGGAGAAATCGTGGGTAAAAATATTGACAGTAAAATAGTGTCTGTTCTACAAGAATAAAAACCACATGATACTGTAGATGTCATTAGCTCATGAACGGCTTTAGTCTAATTGTACACAGCATCAAGAGATAAAGCAACACAACAAGTGACTTGATTATAGAAAGTAGCCTACAAATTTGAATTTATAGAACAGAAGCAACAGTATTATGAAAAAAACATTGGGGAAACACTGGTATCAGTAGAGAGACTTGAAACTCAGGATACATAAACACATAACGATTCTGCAATCGCTGTCTGTAACCGCCAATGTTTTGTTCCTCCTTCCTCTTTCTCCTCAGCTGTGTAACAACTACCACAACTGCCACTGTGATTCAGGCTGGGCCCCGCCCCTCTGCGACCGGGCGGGGGCGGGGGGTAGCGTGGACAGCGGACCAGTCATCAGTCGGGGTGAGACGCCTTGTCATCCATTGGTCCCCTCGTCACCCAATCAACTCAGAGTGATCCCGAATCAGCTTTGGAATCAATTCGGATCAAACTTTTTTAACAGAACCTTTTTTTTAATCAGGATGTATCAGACATTACAAGTGGAGCAACATAAGTCATATGATGCGCTCTAATGTGTATCCAGCCTTACAGAAGCTAAAATGTGCTAGCCTAGCGCCATAATCAGAAGTCCCTTCCTCTGTGTGTTTCTGGCTGAGCAGGTGGCCTCCCTTCCCTCCTGCTGATCCTGCCCTTGGTTCTGTTTCTGGCGCTGGCCGCCGTTACACTCTGGTGCTGCTACAGGCATAAGCTCCGCCCCCTGAAATCCCCCGCCACCGCCCGGATGCCGCAGTAAGTCCACCCCACACCGCCTCCGTCCATCCATCCATGTTCCTCATCCGTCATATTCCCGGCTCAGGGTCAGAGGTCAAACAGCCGCCCATACTCCATGGTTATTTATACTGAAGCTCACCGGGGAGAGATTGTGGGAGATGTTTGGCTGAGTTCCAGGCCATCATTGATCCCTTGCTGAAGGCTGTGTGTCTGTGTGTGTGTGTGTGTGTGTGTGTGTGTGTGTGTGTGTGTGTGTGTGTGTGTGTGTGTGTGTGTGTGTGTGTGTGTGTGTGTCTGTGTGTGTGTGTGTGTGTGTGTGTAGAGGTCCCAGACCAGCTGAGGCCAAGACTCCGCCCACCACAGGCCCCGCCCAGGGTCACAGCAACCCCACCTTCTCGCTTAAGAGACAGGAGTCTCTCCAGCAGGTACGGGCGAAGGCCCAGCTCACCTCTGTTTAACAAGCAAACGCAGCTTTGTTTAGCGTTTATTCAAATCGAGCCTTTCGTCAGATGCATTTTATTCAAAGCATCTCTCAGTGCCCTCAGACAGATGTCTCTCAGGAGCAGGTAGGGGTTAGGCAACTTCCCGTTTACTTAACTTCCCTGGTTGTAGAACACTTTTGCCTCTTCACTGTCTTGCCCAACTTCTCCATTTCAAAGCGCCTGTTCCCTTCCCCCAGTCCGCCCCGCGGCCTAGCCCGTCCTGCGCGTCCCGCTCCAGGTATTCCATCGTGAGACCCACCGGGAAGCCTCCCCCCATACCGGCCTACGCCACCAAGCCCGCGCTCGGACCCCCACCGGTCCCGGCGCAGGGGCCTCAGACCTCAGGGCCCGCTCCGCCCCTGTCCCGACCCACCCCTCCTCCACCTCCTCCACCAGCTCCTCCATCCGTCCACGCAGGCCGGCCGAGGAAGGGGCACACACCGCCTCCTGCTCCGCCCCCGCCTCCGCACCTCGGGGTCCAGGGTTCTGATCCGGGCCCCCCCAGCCCCCGCCCGGAGGCTCCGAACCGGCCGCCCCCACCCTGTCCCGTGAGAAGGACCGTTCCGGTGAGATCATAGCTGACAACCAAAATAACCCCCGCCCCGTATTATTATCAAACACTGTTGGTGTTTCTGATTGGTGCAAGGAATAACAATAGGAATGGTATTAGCAAAAGCAATTGCAAAAGCTTTTGTTGACTTAGGTTGTCCTGTACCTTGGAGTTGCTCTATGTTCGGTTCACCGGATAATTGAGGAAAAGACGATGAAAACGTGTTTTATTTCTGAACATTGATTTAATTGCAAACATTTTTTTGGTAAGAAAATAACAAAGAGCAATAAAAAAGCATGCATTTTTTCTTTAACTGAAAAACACTGAACCCCTCAATAAAATATATTTGACACCGTTTAAAAATACCTTTGTAACTGATTCGAGTAACCATATGTCGCTGGTATTATTTTCCTTTGTAACAGGAGCAGCCACCGAAGAAGTCTCTCAAGGTGGCCAATGACGCTTTCGAGAGAGGAAAAGCTGCATTAACGCCATCTGCTGGACAGAAAAAGTGAAACAGGTGACCTGGTTAATCTGTCTGAAATTATAAATTATAATTTATTATACATTATTATAACACATAATATGTATATATAATAAATTAATAAAAATGCACAGAAAGTTTTTTTATTGATTTGTTTTATGTTAGTATCAGAAATTACCTTCATTTTTTATATTTTGTATTTCTTCCAGGAACTTAAGCCAGATATCAGGGAGGATATTGTGGTGCACTACTCAAAGCCCTTAACTGGACAGCCTGTCTCTATCTCCATCATTGATATGTTTCACCCCTGGCTGAACGTGGCTAGAGGTTAGTAAGTGAACTAAGAGAAGGGCTTAGGCTTTGTGTTGTCTGTGTAGTTAGGAGGAACAGTGGTTGTTCTGTACCTAACGTTATTTTAACTTACACATTATCTTATCCATCTTGAACCAACCAAAGGAGTTGGATTCAAGCCCTGCTGGATGTTTAAAGATTTGCACCAATGACACCTGATTTTATATATTCTCTCTGAATGCAAACAATTCTTATGTTAATTTTATCATCTCCTCGACCCCTTTAAAAAGCCAAATCTGAAAAAAACATTTCATTTCAAAGGGAAGGCATGTTGCACTGTTATATCTGGTAAACTGTTTCTATCATGAATGTGAAAGTTCTACCTGTGGTAGCCTACTTGTGGGCATTGACCTGTGTTGTGTTCTGAGGATATGTTGTGTTATGTTGTGTACAACATATCTTCTCTTCTTGCTTTCATTTGTGGTTTTGCAGGCCGATAGGAGATAGGCCTCATCAGTGTTATTTTTATGTATAGCCATAGACATCTCCTGACTTTGGTCCTGATTTTTTTTTATTTGATTTTGATATATTTCGATACGATTGTTGGAGTCTCTCCTTGTGATGTAGCAGAGTAATGCAAACATTTCCCCCTGTTGTATTTATTCCACCCCGGACAAAACACGAAGTGATTGTATGTTTACATTGCAGCCTGTGTACGAATCATGCAGTAGTTACGAGAAAATGAGCCGAACAAGCTTTACCGGGATATCTTATATTAAGAACACATTGGCTATCATGTGGCTTTTGTGCTTCATAAATGTTGACGGATCAGATGCAATGAGCTGGATTCATGGGAATCATCGAATGTCATGCATGCTTTGTGTATGTGTATATGTTTATGTTAATAACTAGGGACGCCTTTGTTTTTTTATCTGTAGCAATAACTGTATATATCTGTGTATTTCAAGGGTATGCATCCCGTTAATGTGGTGCACTTTTAGCGACTTCTGCTGAAACACCAAATCCCAGGTCTGGTTATTAGGTTGTGTCAGGGACGATCAGTCAGGCCTTTGTCCTTGTTGTTGACCTAGTTCACCTCCTCATGTTTTATCAGTTTTGTTTCGCCATGGGTTTACACACCAAGGGGAACGGTGAAAACGAGGGACTGGACAAATTACGCATATCTGTGTTAGATTTACAGCCCTGGATGTTATAGATAAGTCAGACGCTGAAATGAAAGTCTCACAGCTCTGTGAAAGGAAACGTTGGTCTTTTTAAGGTTCGGAATGACCTTAGACCATCCAAAATGTGGTTAATATTTAGTTCATATTAAGTTACTGAATGTATTGTCTGTTGAGAAATAAGGCTTCCATGGCCAATTACCTGCAGTGTAAATGCCTGGGGTGTACATGCACTATTTTGACATGCTGAAACACTTCCATATGCGGTATGTCACCTGATCATCACACTTATGCAAATGTAGAGGCAGGTCAAAGCAC
Source organism: Gadus morhua (assembly GCF_902167405.1). NCBI lineage: Eukaryota > Metazoa > Chordata > Actinopteri > Gadiformes > Gadidae > Gadus > Gadus morhua. The sequence goes on from NC_044057.1 coordinate 22,741,030, forward strand.
TGTGCCTTCAACTGGATTTCAAATAAACCTATACAAATGAAACTTGATTTGTCTATGTTGGCATATTTCACTATTATTACTGACCGTTATCAAATTTTTGCCCTTCAATGTATACTCTAGATCCCAGAAGCAAATACTCAATAAGTCTACACAATAAGCAGACTACAAATAATATGATATAACTAGTATGCCGGGACTCTTGTCGAGAGGAGTAGTTACCAAACTCGGCCGATAGGTGGCATTGTAACACATCTTCTTTGGGTAAAAATTTAATATTTCAGCAGACGACGCTCTGTGTCGATTCAAACTATCCCTCACAAAATACGAAATTCCTCTTTATTTTGATAATAATGTTTCGAAAGATTGGTGGAAAACGGGTTAGGTTGAAATTTACTTTTTGATACAAACGTTAGACTACTCTGTCTCAGTGTGACTAGAAATGGCAAACACATCCAACTTTATCTTGATTCCACAACGGCCTCCAAGGCTTGTCTCTGTAGTGTGCGGCCCATTTACTATTTACTGTGTCGTCGTCCCCCCCCCCTGTGTACTGTAGAACACAGCTAAAGGTGGCTGCTCTTCACATCTCTCCATGTTTCATAGGCATGAAAGACTGAAGTATTCCAATCAAAAGCCCTCTTTAAATACCAACACCAGACCCCCCATGAATCGAACCCCTCTTACTCTTTGACACACACACACACACACACACACACACACACACACACACACACACACACACACACACACACACACACACACACACACACATACACAGACCCTCACGAAAACACAAATTGATTTCTTTGGCTGACACACACACATAGCCAACCACCCGTACTACTGTTCATCGGGTGCCCAGCGAGGGTCTCCATCCATCACACAGCCAGAGGACGGGGGGGGGGGGGGGGGGGGGGGGGGGAGACTGAGGCCCAGGCCAAGGGGAACACGCTTCACATATAGACTCCCTAATTGCAGCCGTGACCCCCCCCTTCTCTCCCTCTCCCCCTCCTGCTGGGGATAATTAGCTAGTCATGGCTGGCGTGTCACTTCCCGTGGTGTGTCATTCATTAGAGGGGAGGATTGGCTGAGACATTTAAACGCGTGGGCTTGCCACCCCAGCGCGGCGGGAGTGCGCCACTCACAGCCAGGGTGGAGTCTAACCTGCTCAGGGCTCCCCCACCTGTGCTTAACGACCTCGTTAAGGCGACCTCATTAAGGCACCCTCGTTAAGACTCTGTGGTGGGTCACCTGTAATGCGGGATGCCACACGTTCCACATCCACCTTCACTCTCTGTGTCATATGAACGTTACACTGGGCCCCTGAGCTCCAACATTCAACCCCCCCCCCCCCCCCCCCTAAAAACAATAATTGCAACGTGGACATCATCACCGAGTGCATTATAATGAATGCACTTGGTGCAATCATTACAATTATGATAAAATGTTCAAACACTTAGCGCTTATTATAGAACTCAATACAGAGGCAAACTGTAGGCCTAATGCTTCCCCTCAAGTGCTTTTAAATGAAGACCATTTATAATCCACAGATGCACAAATGCCAAACATTAACAAGTGTTGACCATATGGTTTATCCAGCCCTGTTTACTCTATTTACACTATGGTTATGTTATCAGTGTTATAATACCCTTGTACCGTGTGATACCATTGTGTACCATGTTCTTCTGCCCGTTTACATTTTAGCAGGGCTAATGTCTATTTGACGTATTAACATATTACTAGAGCAATAACAGCGCACCATTAGCGTTGGAGCAACTCTGGGTGTTGCGTTCTGCATGACTGCAGAATCACTGCAGTCATTTAATTTGGTTTGTGTTGCCTCGCTATGTTCACAGATAAATGATGTAGCCCATGCTAAAAAAAAGTCAATAAATCCTTATAGTCATGTAACAACACAGAAACAACAAACACAATCTAGTCTTCACAATTCTTCCACCCTGTCTCGACATTCTGGTGAGGGATAGATATTAGATATTAGAGGAATCCTTTGTTTAAAAAAAAGGACAACAAATAATCCGCAACTATCCTCTTGAATCTGCACGTTATGAATCCGCAATTTGGCTTGGGAGATTCAGCATGACGTCTAGTGTGTAAACATCCCAACATAATAACACAAATGTCAGGAAACCACTGATCAGACAACTCAAATAAACTCTTCCGGCGCAGTTTTGCTTATTATTTGTGTTTTTGACACACACATGAATTGAAATGTGAGTATGGGTCAGTTATGGCACCATGGTGACCCAAGGGTGATGCCTTAATTGGTAGCTCTCCTGCATGAAGATACTAATGCAAAAAGCCACCCTCAGCTGCAGTGAGAATCAGGTATGGCTTGGTGGTCTACAGGCTAATGCTAGCCTGCTCGGGGACTAATGACGGGGTTAAGCGGTCCGTCAAATGATCACCCTCCTCTGGTGGGGAAAGGTCACCATCAATAATTTATGGGAGGAAAATGTCATGTGGGAGGGAGAGGGAGAAGGAGGTAGTGAAGGAAAAATAATGACCTAAATATTATATATCTTTTGTCTTCTCTTTGTTTTCCTTACTTTTCATTTCACCAGTCGGTTCTTTCACAATACAAAACGCCTCCTAGTCTAGTGAACCAGCCCATGACGTGTACTAGTACTAGTTTCATGAGCAGCTCAGCTGGAGAGAATCTACAAAAGGCATCAGTGTGTTGCACTCTGCCGGGATGCTGGTAAGGCATATCGATCACATCTCACGCGTGACATCACTTCCTGTTATCTTGCAAGCCCCCCTTCCCCCATCGCGTGGGGTTTTGACCTATCGGGTTTGCTTTGCGAGATGTCGAAGAGAAAATCCCTAACGGGTCCCCCAACGGTTGGGAGAAGACTTGCACGATGGCAGCCGGTTCAAAGCAGAGCCCTTTCCCACTAATGAGATCACCTGCTGATCCTAATCTGCCCTTATGAAGATGTATTTAATGACCAGGGGCCAACAGGGGGTCCATCTGACGATGTCTGATCCCTGTCGTTAGCTGTGCATTTGTGCGTGTGCATGTGTGTGTGTGTGTGTGTGTGTGTGTGTGTGTGTGTGTGTGTGTGTGTGTGTGTGTGTGTGTGTGTGTGTGTGTGTGTGTGAGTGTGTGTGTGTGCGCGCCTTTGTGTATACATTTCAGAAATGCAATCAGATGAAGTTGAATTTATCCATTAAATTGATTATTGATATAAATTGGTTCACCTATGTGAGAGAGAAGAACACAGCTATACAGTATTAATCTGTATTAATGAGACAATTCAGGAATTGGAGTGACGTATTTTTTGTAATTAACTTTATTGGTAAAAGCACATGACAATTTAACCATCATTACACAAATACCTATTACAAAATCCACTTTTACACCACCATATCGTTATTTAAAATGTTCCTTGGCCGGCCAATGAGACTAATATGAAAAAAATGTCAATGTTTAATTGACATTTGACATAATTAATCTCAATATATACCTCAAGGGATACCCACAGTAACAGTAGTATTCCAGCTTAAAGCCTTTAATATACATTATAATGCACATATTTGTTACCTTTTACTAATAGCTTTTAATATCAGCCATCAAAAATGTGACGACAAACAAAAGACAATACCTCAAACTCTGAATGCAGATGCATTTGCGATTTTCTTTACCACAAACTCTGCTCTGCTGATCAAACTAACGCTAATCGGACGCCTTACTTGTGATGTGAGCCCGGCCAGCGATCAGTTCACCACCTTCCCCACTGTCTCCCCCCCTCCCTGGTGCTCCCAGGGCACGGGGTCGTTTTCATCCGTCACAGATCCAGCCTCTCTCTCGTGCCAGAACTGCTCCACGTCGGGCAACGCGACGCCGTCTTTCAGGCTGGTCTCATCCGCCTCCGTCCCGCCGCCTCTGCATCCCTCCTCCTCTTCCTCCTCCTCCTCCTCCTCCTCCTCCTCCACCACCGCCTGGGGCTGACGCAGACTCTCCGTGTTGGGGCCGTGAACAGATGTGGCGGAGCCCTGGGGAGGGCGATCCTCTCTCTGCTGGCCCGAGGTCTCCGGTCTTGGGTGAGGGGACATCAGGGACGTGGGGTTGTGGGGCCCGGGCTTGGGTTTGGGCGGGGGTTGCTTGCGCAGGGTGAGCCGCCTCCAGAGGCCCCAGTAGCCCTCGCGGAACTCTTCGGAGAGCGACAGCACCACGAGCGGGTTCACCAGCGACAGGGAGAAGGTGAGCAGCTGAGCGGAGAGAGAGAGCAGGAGGGGAGGAGAGGAGCCGACCTGCTCGCCCCTCTCCCTCTCGGCCAGGTGACGCTCCCACATCCACACCACCCAGTGGGGCAGCCAGAGCAGAGCCATGGCCACGGTCAGGCAGAAGATCATCAGCGTCAGCTTCCGGGAGCGGATCTGGGTGCGCAGGTTCTGCGTCTTGGTGGCCCGTCGCTGGCGCCGCCCGTACGCCTTCCAGAAGTAGAGCATGGCGAAGCTCAGGGGGAGGCAGAACACCGCCAGGGGGTACGCCTTCACGTACACCCACATGAAGTCCCGGCTCTCCGGGGGCGGCGCCATCACGCACACCAGCCCGCGGCTCTCCCGCCGCAGCGTGGCGAACAGCAGGTGGGGGGCGGTGACGGAGAAGGCCGTCAGCCAGGTGAAGAGCAGCACCACCAGGATGGAGCCAGGGCGGAGGCTCACCTGCTTGTTGGGGCCGGAGACGTAGCGGTAGCAGGCCTTGGCCATCACCGCCACCGTGAAGCTCTTGGCCGCCATGCAGGACTGGAAGAACCAGTCGGCCGTCTTGCACACGGGCCAGCCCAGCGTCCAGCTGGAGCGGTGGTAGGCGGCGGCGCGGAAGGGCACGCTGAACGCCAGCACCAGGCCGTCGGCCAGCATCAGGTTGAAGATGAGGCCGTTGACCAGGGACAGCTTGCCCCGGCGGGCGTTGGACACCAGCACGGCCATGGCGCTGAGGTTACAGGCCAGGCCCACGGCGCACAGCACCCCCAGGAGGGCGGGGACCACCGAGCGCAGGTCCCCGGGGTCCAGGTGTTGGTAGGAGCCGCGGTCCAGGTAGAACCTCCGGTCCACCGAGCTGCCGTTCGACGCCGTGCCGTTGTCCGAGCCGGGCGGCTCGGTATCCATGGTGACGGAGTTGACGGCGGCAGACGGTCGGGGGGGAAAAAAAGTCCAACGTCGGAGGTCACAAGGAGATGAAAGGAAAGTTTGCAAGAATGACGATGTTTCACGACGGGTAAAACTAATAAAAGTCCCTCTGGAGTGGGATCTAATACCAACTTGTGGAGAGGACCAGCCGGTCCCTGGTGGTGTTCGGAGGAGCTGGAGGTGTCTGTCTCCGTACGTCTGCTGTGAGTAAGCACAGGCTCGGCAGCCCTGCTATAAATATGAGCTTTGATTGACAGCCTCATCCCCCAGCTGATTCAAACGTTGGGCATCGTCTGCAGTCCTGTGGGGCCAATTAAAAAGGACATGTCTTTTATCATTTATTATTGCATATGTGCATTGGCTTTGTATTAGGTCTCCCCTTCGGTTGGTGCGTATGTTCAGTCAGGATTGTAGCAATGAAGGATCAATAGCTTGCCATTATGTAGGCTATCAGATAGTGCAGGTTTTTAAGATTTAGGAATAGAGGCTTCAAAAAGCATGTAGTATGGTTTTATTGTGCATTTATGTAAAATGCCTATAGGAAGTCTCTATAGTCTATATAAACAGTTTCTTTAATTTCTGAATTTCTGAAGGACAAAATGCATGAAAGTAACTGTTTAGAAATCAACTGGCATCTACATGTTACATGTTGTGGTGATGTAGGATAATCGAAAAGGTAAAAATATGCAATTTGGTTGAATATGTATGCATTCCATGTATCATAATATATTCAATGCTGAATGACGTTTGTACTATGTATATTCCATGTTCCGAAGTTGCACTAGGCCTATACTGTTAAAAGACAGTGGTTGTTTAATTTAGACATTATCTTTTAATTTTTTTGCAATCTTGAAATTCATTCTTAGTAGTCCCAGAAATCAATCTTAGTAATTTCGTTCCGCGAATAGAACACAAAGAGCACTTTTGTGACCATAAGTCCTGTTAGTTAGTTTGACCAGGAAATGGAACCACTATCATTTTGATCAATTTTAGATTTTCTTGTAAATTGAGTATTAATTTTTCTTCTTTTTTTCTTACAATGTTCACAGCAATAACTTCACAACTATGGAGGCAAATCACTGCCATAATGTTTTGAATTCTGAATGTTTAGCAATTGAATTCTTAGTGTTTTTGAAATTGTTTAACTTGAAATGCCATGAATTTCAAAGAAGTGAATTCAAAACGAATACATTCAGATTGCATTGTTTTCAAAGCATTATAGTTCAATGTTATGAATTTCATGGAGTTGACATTTAAATCAACAAGATGCAATGGCCTTTAAATTCCAAATATTATGGCGGTGATTTTATTTATCACTTTTTGTCCACATGGGGGCAATCTTGCACAATTAGGTAAAATGTGGAGTCAGTTATATTCCTATGATTTGATGATTTAATAAGGCCAGACAATAAGGTTACCAACACCGTGAATTCAACTTGCACATCTTTATTCTTTTTTTAATCAAAGAAAGTTCAGTAAGCATAAAGACTGCATGGTAATTAATTGCCTTTCATTACATTCTGAGCTATAAAACATTTTTTTCAATTAGAAGATTCACAAGGATTTGTTTAGAAGACGTACTGTTTAAAGGAACCACGCTGAATAATTCCCTGAATTCACAGAGTCTTGTCGGTTATTTTTTTTCCTTCATATGGGACCAGAAAAAAATCCCATCCCTCCCTCGATCAAGGCGTTTGGTCGGGTCAAACGTCCCAAAGGAAATCACAGATCAGTGACAAAAATAACCTGCTTCCGTCTGGAGAAACATGAAATGGCCTCGACAATCGGCTGAAACTCGATGCGTGTAAACAACAGGCTACTTTTTATAGGACAACGGGCTGAAAACACTTTCCTTGCATAGCATCTTGGTGTAGGTATCCAAATGCAGCGCATGCAACACCGACCTGTCTGGAGCTAAACACACCGTTGGTCTAATGCCAATGGACTGCTCGATAAGAGTCGTCCTACCGATCCAACAGCCGCTTCATGAAGGTGCCGTGACCAACTAAGGATTAGTTTGGAATGACTCTGCATTAAGTGTAAAACATTACGAGAGAGAGAAAGAGAGTGTGGATCTATTTGGTCAGAAGCTCGTTGACACTGACTAGAATTAACTGTTGTGGTTTCTGCTTGAGTTAATTGGTTGAAAACAGTTTTGTCGTTTTTGTTTCGTGGACGTCACAGTGGGACAGATGATCCCTTAAACACACTTAGTCCGCGCCAAACCCGCAGACTTTTGTACTTTCTCTGTGCGATCTCTTCCTTTTCTAGAATGAAAAAAACGAAAAACCAAGAACGAAATCCTAAAATAACATTTCATTGAAAGACATTCAAAACTCCTGCCTTTGTCGAAGCCCTCCCGCCCCCCTCCCCCACCCCTTACATCAAACCCCCAAATACTAAAAAGAAGGCACCACAGCTTCTAAACAGAATCGTTTGACCAAGAGGGAAGGACTCGATAAAAATGACGACGGCCTCGAAGAACGACCATTGGTTCTTCCTCCTTCACAATGACAACACACACGTTTCTCACTCGAGGGACATTAACATAAAAATACTAAAAATAATACAAGTAAAGTCACAGGCATAAACACAACAGCTGCTGTCTTCGATTTCCAGTGCTACCAAAGCAAATAAGTTCTGGATCATTTTCCATTGGTATAACAGTCCAAATTCAGACAGATCACCACCGGGAGTGTGGGTGGCGCTGTCTGCTGAGGCCCCATGATGACATCTCTAGTCTGAGAACCTTTCGTGTTAAACGCATGCACCGCAGCATTAGCAGAACGGCCACCAGGGGGTGCTGTCGTCACGTTGAGCATCCCTCGCTTGCTGTAGATTCCTTCCTTCTTCCATGTGCTCTTTGTTCACAGATCTCTCATCCGTCTTTTTTTGTAAAATAATTGTCTTCCAGCAGTGCTCTTTGCAAGGACACAGATTCATGGCCTATTCGGGGGGGGGGGGGGGGGAGATTGGTGTCTGTGTGGCTAAATAAATTAAATTCAACGAGTTAAGAGTTGCGGACACACAAAACAGCTTGTGCAAGGTTTCTTTTTTGTCTCGTGTGATCTTTTTATTCCGGGCGTAGACGTATCGGTTTTCTATCCAGCTGTATCCAGGCTGGGATAGGGTTTCACTTTCCAAACCGTCTAATTTGTCCCTCAGTGTCAAAACCAGTCACAGGATACCCTACCGGACATTCAACCTTTCCCAGGATGCTCTGCACCGCCTTAAGCGATGAAGAGAGCTGTGAAACCTAACCACGACAAACAGGAGGAAGGAAGAGCAAATCCGTCCCGATCTCCCTCTTCCTTCTTCTCCATGCACCTCTCTCTTGGCCCTACTCCCTTGAGCGGGGTTAAGGGCTGGTACGGGGGTAGTAGTAGTAGACGGGGTGGACGGATCGGGGCAGTAAGAGGGTGCAGATGGAGGTCTAGTTGACTTTGTCCTGGAAGATGTAGAGGTTGTTGGTGGCCGCCACGGCGATGATGTTCTCCTGGGGGTGCCAGGTGGTGTGGAGGATCTTCTTGCTGAAGTCCAGGCTGTCCACGCTGATCTCGTCCTTGCGACGCTTCCCCCCGACGCACACCTGAAGGAGCAAACGAAGTGCAAGGATTACCCTCGAGGAAAAAGGTGACTCACGCCAGTGTGGCCCACACGTAATCCGGTGACTTGGCTGGGTCTTAGGCTCACGGGGCGTCACCTCGGTACGTCACAGCCGCCCTCCCCAGGGCTGAAGTCGATTGCCCCGAGTTCGGAACACAACGTTGTGGCGTGTACCTCATCAAGTATTCAGCAGCAGTGAAGGGGGTCTAGGTTGGAGACTTATTATAAGTCACTTTGGGTAAAAGCATCTGCTAAATGCCATAAATGTAAATCCAAATGTAGACGTCGGGGGTTGAACGCAGGTCCTTTCGGCTCGGAGTTAACACTTTACTCCAACCATGACTCGATATGTAGATGGCTGAATGTTTATCCCTCACAGTGTGTTGCACATGCATGCTTTATGCTACCTTGCGGGGTTTGAGGATAGCCCTGGGCTTGCTGTTCTCTCTGGACGCCTCCAGGGTGACGTCACGCTTGGTGTTCCGGTCAAACATCCGGAAGAAGTTGTTGTAGGAGCCGGTCATGATCACACTGGGGACCAGAAAGACATGGTCGTTGAGAGGAATGGGGGGCTGAGTGGGTCTGGGTTAGGTGGATGAGTGGGTTGGTGTTAGGTGCATGAATGGGTGGATGAGTTGGGGGGGGGGGGGGGGGTGTGAGTGTGTGTGTTGGGGGGGGTGTTAGTTGGATGAGTGGGTTGGTGCTAGGTGCATGGATGTGTAGATGGGTAGATAAAAGGATGGAAACCTTAGAGGATGAGACAAATGTCAGAACAGATTGTCCATGATCCATGGATTTGAGATGCAGTGATGGGGCTGGCTGATGTGTGACTGGATGGAAGGGAGGGGGGGGGATGGATGATTAAAGGGTTGAATGGAAGGATGATTGCAGATGGATCATGGAAGGGTTGATAGATGTATGGATGAATGGACAAACTCATGGAAAGACGGATAGGTGATAGAATGATGGATGTAGAAACAAATCTATGCTCGGCTGAGGTGTCTCACCTATCTGATCCGTTCCAGACGCACTCAAACTTGTCGAAGATGCAGTCGTTCTCATACAGAGAGCAAAGCTTTCCTCTTAGGTAGTCATGGACCTGAACACAAAGGAGCACATAAGACATAAGAACATAAGAATTCCTGTTACACAAGCTTTGGTGGTTATATAACCAAGATAAGCCAATTGTTTATGGCTGATTACTACTATAAAAAGCCCAAATGGTTTGGTACCTGCTTCATCAGTGAATGATTAGGAACCTTACCAATTATTAACGATGCCAAACGACACACCGGGCAGAAAGCAGCCTCGGCTGGCTCCTATTTTCTCGTCACCTATCTTTTGTTTTACCGCGGACGAGCACGCATGCATAATCTCCACTGGCATATGCTCTTCTGTCACTAATCCCCAAAGACCTGGTGACCCCCTGCTAAGATGATACATGCTAGCTGGCAGGTGAGGCGGAAGACCCGGATAGCCTGGGGAAGGGGATTCCCCTGGGTCGCAGACGTGACCTTATCAATCATCCGCCCCCTCTAAGATGGCCGCCCGGTCGGACAGTGAGGACGTGACCCCGGTGACCGCACGGTGGGTGGGTTTTACCCTTCAGTCTTCCTGGAGACGCCCAGCTCAATAAGCTTTGCTGGGGGGTGGGGGGGGGGGGGTTAAGATGAAGGAGGCAACAGATAGGCAGGGTGACAGTGGAACCGGATCATGTTGAGTGATTACTCAGAAATCAATAAAGTTGGATTGAATCTGATGCTAACCTCAATTTACCAACGCGGACCGACCGCACTCAAGCAAGCTTAAGACAAAACACACACTCACAGACCCACAATCATTGTTGCCTAAGGGGCAGCACTGTAAGGGTCTTAGAGCGCCACAACAGTGGTTTAACACATCCACACATGATCACACACACCATCACACACTCACACACAAACACACACACACACACAAACACAAACACACACACACACACACACACATGATCACACACACCATCACACATTCACACACACACACACACTCTAACACAAACACACACACAAACACTAACACAAACACAGACACACACACACACGATCACACATACTATCTTAAATTCACAGCCACACAGACACAGACACACACACACCCACACATACACACACAGGCTCAGACGCACACAGGTGTACACACCTGGTAGGTTTCCAGCGGCTTGTTTTCCATCTGCAGGTCCCACACCTTCACCGTGAGGTAGTCCCTGGTCATCAGGTAGCGCCCGCTGTGGCTGAACTTGACATCAGAGATGGACGAGATGATCTCGGAGAAGAAGGAGCGGGTAGAGGGGTCCTCGGGCTCCTCAAAGTCTGAACCACAGCGGGGAAGGAAGGAAGGACCGTAAGCATCAGACCATTCCGGAGGCTGGGGTTTTAGGTCTGAGCC
>NC_044057.1:22762219-22763782 GCF_902167405.1 Gadus morhua
TTAACTGAGTCCATTTCACCGGGTCTGCTTGCGACATACAACGGGAGAGTTGTCAGCAGTTGTCAGGCTGGTGGGTTTTTGTTTTTTTTACGTCGGTGGGTGAGAGTCAGTGTCAGGGAGTGGAGGCCGTCGCCACGGGAACCACCATCTGCTGCAGCCACCGCCAGCGCTGTGGCGGCAGCCAAGCATGAAGCGATCCGCAAGACGTCTCCCTGACGATGGCGTGTGTGGTGTGTGTGTCAGTGTACAAATATTAATTTGTGTGTGTGTTTGTGTTTGTAGTGTGTGTGTGTGTGTATATACACATTTGCGTTTGAGAATGTGCGTGTGCTTTTGAGAATGTGTGTGTGTTTATTTAAATTTGCGTTTGTGTATATCTGTGTGTGGGTGAGTGCTCTGTGTGTGTGTGTGTGTGTGTGTGTGTGTGTGTGTGTGTGTGTGTGTGTGTGTGTGTGTGTGTGTGTGTGTGTGTGTGTGTGTGTGTGTGTGTGTGTGTGCGTGCGTGCGTGCGTGTGTGTGTGAGGGAGTGCTTTGCTATGTGTGTGTGCGTGTGTGCGTGCGTGCATGTGCGTGTGTGTGTGTTTAGGCGAGGTGGAGATCATGTTGTGGCAGTCATGCATTAAGTCCTCAATCTGTAAGCTTCGGCTGGTGCCACGGGCTCAGTCAAGTGGAACACATGTAGATAAAATGGTCCAGAAAGGGACAGTTTCCATGTGATATTAATAACAGCTTGACTGGAGGTGTCCATGTATAGCGGGCATCGCTCTTAAAGCAGAGAGGACCAGCTGCTGTGGCAACGACAGAGCAGGGATGTCAAATCTTACTTTAGAGCAGCACCATGTCACTTTTGGTACTTTTCTCCACATACAAAATGGATTAAGAGAAACTAATCCGTAGTGTTTTCTTCTTTAAACACTTGAATGGTTTAGAAGAACAATGCAGTGCAATCACGGCACTGCAGTGTTACACAGCGCAGGTTGAAAGCCTCTCGAGAAAGATACAGACTAGCTAGAAAGATATAATTAATTAAATCAGCCTTATTTAGGTAGTTAACACATATTTCACACAAAACGTTTGTGCTGCTTACCTATCCCAGTGATGTGTACAAGGTTAATAATTGTATAGATAGTTCTTTGCTAGCAACAATCATGTTTAGATAATCATTTAATTTGCGATGAATCAAAATAATTTTATTAGGAAATGTTTCGGAACGTTTTTGTGTTGTCGTTTTTCTCTTCTTTTGTTAGAGGTTTCCTCAGCCTTGCTCACCATTGGTCGAGAGGAGGAAGTAGGCGGCGTTCTGCTGCGGAAGCCATCGGATCTTGTTGATCTTCTCCTCGATCTCAAGGCTCTTCAGGTAGTCAAACTCTGGCTCGTGGCTCTGGAAGGTGCTGTACACGTTGTACTCCCCCCTTCGCTGGGGCTGGCTCTTGCTCTGCTCAGAGGAGACGCCACGGATCAGACAATGTACAGGCGAGTTGTGATGCTCAATGATGCTCACTAAATCATAAATTCATCTGTATGTAGCTATAGCCTATATGCTATAGTGAATATATGGTATGC
>NC_044057.1:22763882-22773882 GCF_902167405.1 Gadus morhua
AAATAATTATTAAGAAAAGACGGATGTAGAGTTTTTTTTTGATAGAGGGCATTAAAGCGAGCCCAGGGGCATGGGGCTACAACCAGGCTGTGCTCCTGGCTTCCTTCCAATTACATCAGAATGAGACAAATGTTTCATCGCTTGAAGACGCAACAACCAGCAGCTCTAGAATATTCTGTTTCCTTTGGCTCTCCTCACCCCTCCCCCACCCGCCCACTCTCTCTCTCTCTCTCTCTCTCTCTCTCTCTCTCTCTCTCTCTCTCTCTCTCTCTCTCTCTCTCTCTATCCCCCCTCTCTCTCTCTCTCTCTCTCTCTCTCTCTCTCTCTCTCTCTCTCTCTCTCTCTCTCTCTCTCTCTCTCTCTCTCTCTCTCTCTATCCCCCCCCTCTCTCTCTCTCTCTCTCTCTCTCTCTCCCCCCCCCCTCCCTCTCTCTCTCTCTCTCTCTCTCTCTCTCTCTCTCTCTCTCTCTCTCTCTCTCTCTCTCTCTCTCTCTCTCTCTCTCTCTCTCTCTCCCTCTCTCCCTTTCTCTCTCTCTCTCCCTCTCTCCTTCCTGTGATAGCAATTTAATTGGCAAAAAAATAATACCTCACATACTATTATTATATTCAGTATTTCCAGGGACCAAAATCGAAATTGGATAATTGAAACTATCTTGTTAACGATTCCATTATTCCACTTTTTGTGCTTTTCACCTTCCGGGTGCAGAAGTAAACACACCCAACATATAACCGGCCACATAATCCAGCCATTCTTCATTTCATGTCTCTGTTGTTGCAAGCTTATGCCATAAACTGCCTGCCACAAGAAACCTTAAGGCTGTGCATTGAGATTTCATCCGTCATTTATATCGATGATTTCCGTGCGACTATACCACCTAAACGACCACAGTCTTGCTGAAAGCAGCAGTTCCACTTAACGGGAAATCAGTGTACCTCTGTCGGTTGCTAGGTAACTGCATATGAACTGGCATTGCAATGCAGCACAACAGATGTCTACATAATTGGAACCATTAAGGGCTTTCAAAAAAAACGTCATTATTGCGGTCATATTCATCTCCGTAAAGGCCCCGGCACTCCCCAACATGTATTTAAACAGTTTGGGTTAATGAGTGGAACACGCAGGAAACACTTGCATGTCCTGAATCAACCTGGATGGATTCCCATCACGAGTGGATTTAAACCATGATGGATTGATGATCACAACTACCTCTTAATTAAGGCAATGTTCTTTCTAGGATAGGAATAAATCATGTTGTGCATGCTAAGAGGGAGAGAGAGAGAGAGAGAGAGAGTCCCAGAGCCCACGGTATAAGCATTGCCTGTGTGGCTGACCAGGCTATATATAGCTCCAATAGATCCGATAGCGCTTTGCCAGAGACAGCAAGGCAGAAAGTAGGTTAAGCAGGTTAGGGATGCCTGCTATTTGCATTCAGGACCGTGGACAGTGCCTCAACCCGACAGGGTGCTGAGGCTCACACAAAAACACCCCCGTTTAGCGGTTGGCTAGGGGAAAGCCCGCTGTGAGAGGATTTCAGCAGCTCAGCAGCCAGGGACGCGGCTCTGAGGGTGTTGTTGTTCACCGACCCACGGAGATTCAACACACTATGAATATGTTCACACGCCCCACACCAGCAACGTTCAGAACCTATAGGATTCATAGGAGACTTTATCCGGAGGCGGTTGGCTTTTTATTATTCATGAAATGCTTTTATCCCGACCGATTTACATCTCAGGGCCTTTCAGCTGGGAGTCTAACACCCCTTACCACTAGACTATTCTTCATGCAGCCCAGAAACGCCTACATACATCGCCAGAGCTCAGACATGCAGACGTCCGTCCACATCAGGTGAACGTGTGTGGTATTGTCCCATGGGGGAGGGCAAGGGTGTAGGCTTGACATCTGTGTCGAAACACGTCTCCTCCCTGTTCTCCGAGAAGCCTGCCAGGATGTAGGGCTTCCCCGATGTAGGGTCACCCCCGCCTGTTTCCCCAACCCCCGTCACCCTCCCTGCTCTCGTCCCCCCCTCTTGCCTTGACACCTCGCTCCTAGACCCGTCCCTCCTGCTGATGCTTCCTCTAGCAGCCTCGCTCACTCTCTGTCTCTTGCTCTATGTGTGTCTCTTTCTCCCTTTTTCTGTGAATTTCCCCTCTCTCTATCCGTCCCTCTCTCTATCTCCATTACTTTCACTCGCAATTTCTCTCTCCGGCTCAGTCAGTCAGTCTCTGTCACCCTTCCTTAACAAAATATTCTCCCCGTCTCTCTCACTCTCCCTCTCCCCCTCTCTCTCTCTCTCTCTCTCTCTCTCTCTCTCTCTCTCTCTCTCTCTCTCTCTCTCTCTCTCTCTCTTCGCTCTCTCCCTCTCCCTCTCCCTCTCCCCCTCTCTCTCTCTCTCTCTCTCTCTCCATCTCTCTCTCTCTCTCTCTCTCTCTCTCTCTCTCTCTCTATCTCCCTCTCACTCTCTCTCTCTCTCCCTATCTCTCTCTCTCACTGCCCCCCCCCCCCTCCCCCCTCTGTCCTCTCTATCATCTCCCTCTCAGAGTCACACACTCAGCCAGAACAATAGTGAACACAACCACGGAGGCGGGAGAACAAAGCAACCAACACAGGCGTGTGTACGTGTGCAGGACCTCAGACACAGAGACTGTAATCTCCAGGAAGATCCCATTTGGCAGACCAGCTGCCAGTGTGGATCACAGGAAGACTGAAGCTCTGGTGCCCACAGGGTGGCAAGCTGTCCATTCCCTAGTCCTGTCACACACAGACACACACACACACACACACACACACACACACACACACACACACACACACACACACACACACACACACACATACACACACACACACACACACACACACACACACACACACACACACACACACGTAAACCTGTAAACACACACACACACACACACAAACACATACACACACATGTAAACCTGTAAACCCACCAATCACGCGTGCACACACACACATCCATGCGCGCACACACACACACACACACACACACACACACACACACACACACACACACACACAAACACATACACCTGTAAACACACTCTCACACACACACACACACACACACACACACACACACATACACACGTAAACCTGTAAACAACCAAACACAGAGACATGCAGACACATACACACACACACGCACACACACACACACACACAAATGCACATAAACCTGTTACCTTGCAATCACACGCACACACACCCACACACACAGCGAATAGCACAAACGCGCATGCGAGCACACGTTAACCGGAATTCTTGCATGCACGCAGTTTAACACAAACAAGATCTAGTAGTCATCTATAAGAAAGATGAAGACAGAAACACCCTCTCTAAAACAAACCAAGTCACATGAAGTCAGATAGAACGAGACATGTGCTCACAGACACACACCCTCACACTGTTTTTCTCTCTCCACCTCTCCCTCTCTCTGAGGAGGATCTCAGGTGGGGATTACTCCCCGCTGCTGAGATGTACAGCTCTTTAAAAATAGTAACACACCCTCGAGCCCACCTTCAGCTACATACTCATCTGAGCAAGGCTATGTTTTGACTGCTATGCAGGCCCCTGTTGACCCGGACCATGGCTGCTATACTGTGGGAGTTCTGTTGTGCAGTAGCCTTAGGGAGGGGATACGCTACTGGTGAGGTATGGTAGAGATAAATCAGGAGACAGCTCAGGGGAACCATCACTTTATCAACATTTCTGGATGCAGAATTGAAATGGCCCCCTTTATGTTGAAGAATATGGGATGGTATTTGATAAGGTGGTGATTTTCAGCATTGGTTATATATGTTCTGATATGTATGCAAAACAGTAGAATACCATTACATATATAATGCACGATAGCTGAAATCTATATCAAATGTAGATCTCATCATTAGTGAGTTCACTTACTTATTGCCTTAGGACAACCGATGCAACTAAGCAACTAAGCTAACTCCGGCAGATTTATATTGATACTCTGGCTGACATGTTGATTAATGTGCAATGTCCTAATCAAATAAATAAAATAATAATAATTAATGTATCCATGTATGAATTGATCTAAAACTTAACATACACTGAAACAATCATGTCTTTATACAAAAGACTTGAACACTCGCAATCTGTGTACCTCTTTGTTTGTATAACTTATCATATACCACCACCCTCTGGTGAAAGTGAGTATTACAAGATAAAATTTCGTGTTTTTAGCATTCGCAACTTAATTGGTTGAAAATGTTTTCCGCATGTATTTCTTGCAAAACATTACATTAGTAGGTTGCTTTAATAAATTAATATTTAAGAAAAATATTTGAAAAGAATGATATTATTACAGAAGAATAAACAAATATATATAGTCATTATTTAGCCACATATAGCACTTATACGTTGAATTATTATTACTATAATAACTCATTCATTTCAATAACAATAATTGTATCATCCTCAGCATCAACATCGTCAAAACCAACGTGCTCGCCGTAGAGCTTTGGTGTGGAACGCGCACTTGTACGTGTGCTTGAGCCACACACACACACACGGCACACACACACACTGCCAGCACGTGACAGTATCCATACAGGCTCCATGTCTGGCCCCTGAGTTCCCAGCATGACTAATCATCCCAGTGTGGACTGGGGCCGTCCGCACCCTGGGGTGGGGGGGGGGGGTTAGGGGTTATTGGAGGCTAAACCATATGCTACAGTAGGGAGCGGAAACTAGTAATCATATTCAGGTTTTTTTTATCGATGAGCATGTTCTCACACACACACACACACGCATCACACACGCAGACACACACACACGCATCACACACACACACACGCATCACACACACACACACACACACATGCATCACACACACACAAACGTACACAATCACACATGTACACACACGCTAACACTCTCACACACACACATACACACACACACACACACACACACACACATGCGCACACACGCTTTCACTCTCAAACACACACACACACACACACACATACACACACACACACACACAATCGCACACACACACACACCGTTCCATGTGTACAATAACATGTTACATAATGATGCAGTCAGCTCAGTAAAACAGATGGAAACGCAGACTAAAGCAGTCATCACAGTGAAACAGTCCAATGATTCACTCTGCAAAATTCAACTCAGCAAAACAATCAGCTCAGTAAAACAGTCCACCCAGTGAAACAGTCATTCCAGTGGCCCAGCCAGCTCAGTGAAACAGCACACTGCAGGATTCATAGCATCAGGTCTGCTCGAGTCAGCCATGCTTCAGCAGTCACCCAGCACGTCAGGAGACAGAGGGCATGTCTCTTCATTAAGAACCTGTTTCACCACTGTGCCAGCTCTCTCTCTCCTCTCTCTCTCTCTCTCTCTCTCTCTCTCTCTCTCTCTCTCTCTCTCTCTCTCTCCTCTCTCTCTCTCTCTCTCTCTCTCTCTCTCTCTCTCTCTCTCTCTCTCTCTCCCTCTCTCTCTCCTCTCTCCCTCTCTCTCTCTCTCCCTCTCTCCTCCCTCTCTCTCATTCTCCCTCCCTCCCTCCCTCCCTCTTTCCGCTCCTCTCTCTCTCTCTCTCTCTCTCTCTCTCTCTCTCTCTCTCTCTCTCTCTCTCTCTCTCTCTCTCTCTCTCTCTCTCTCTCTCTCTCTCTCTCTCTCTCTCTCTCTCCGCTTCACACGGGCTATGTTGCTCGGACAAAAGCATCTCATAAATTCAACACTTTCGTCTATTCATCTGTTGCCTATCCATTTATCCATCCATTCATTTATTCATTCTTTATTGTCTCCATATTGAATGTAATCCAAATGGAAACAATGACAGGGGGACAACAACCAACTTCATACACGCATGATTTGAACATAAGCCCACACGGACACACACAGTCACACACATATCCATAAATGTACATGCACATGCAAGCAAGCAAGCACAAACACACATGCCAACACCGAGACACCTAAGTGCAAACACACACGTCACACACACATAGATCTAACGCGCGTGTGCGTACATACGCACACATGCATAGAGACAGAATAACACACACTTGCTAAGACAGACAGACACACACACACACACACCCATACAAGTTTACAAACAGACCCCAAACAAAACTCCAATTAACACACATGTGCAGAAACCTCATCACTAGCGTAAACAACAAGTAGTGATGGTGGGATGTAGTGTTTGACCCGGGACGGCCTGTTGTCTTCATGAACAGCAGCTCAGCTCTCTCTCCACGCACACCATCAATACTAATGACATCAGGAAACAAAGTCTCACTATGGCAACGCCCTGGGCCTGGCCCCAGCCCCCACACACACACACACACACACACACACACACACACACACACACACACACACACAAACACACACACACACACACACACACACACACACACACACACACACACACACACACACACACACACACACACACACACACACCCCTTTCGGAGCTACCGGAAGAGAGGAGAGAAAAGACCCACCACGCATGGTGGGCCTGGGGGGTTGGGGTGAAAATGAGTGAATGAGGAAAGAGGGAGAGCAGGTATAGCAGAGTGGAGAGACAAACGCAGAAAAACAGAAAGAGAGAGAAGGGGTGGAGGTGGCGAGGGGTAGGGAAGGGAGGACGGGATGGAAAGAAAGACAGAGGAAGGAAACGATTAAGTCCAGACGCCAGGAGCCAAGACGTCAGAAGTCAGACAGATTGGAACAGTATAAAGTAAGAGTAGAGAGCGACTAGGAGATCCAGGAGGAGGGTGAGCTCTTAAATGGAGGGGGGCTATGGAGGGGTGATGGTGGACGTGGTGGTCCTGGTTGAGGGGGGGGGGGGGGGGGGTCACTAAGGAGCCAACGGAGGAGAGTGCTTGGTATGGAAACAGGCACGGCAGTGTGTCTCAGCCAAGTCTTTAGATTCCCCTCCGCCAGAATGGAGCTCTCTTCTCCCAAGATCTGCACCCTCTTCTAAACACCCCCACCCAACACACTACAACACACACACACACACACACACACACTACACACACACACACACACACACACACACACACACACACACACACACTACACACTACACACACACACACACACACACACACACACAACACACTACAACACACACACACACACACACACACACACACACACACACACTACACATACACACACACACACACACACACACACACACACACACACACACACACAACACACAACACACTACACACAACACACAACACACTACACACAACACACTACACACACACACACACACACACACACACACACACACACACACACACACACAAATGCCACCCACCCTCACCCCATCACCCTAATTCATCCAATCTAATGTTCTCCCTCAGATTAAATTTGTTGTGTGTGCTCAATCACCTTGATGCCAGTGCTCTTGAGATTAATTTATATTAAGTGTGGCTCTAGGGCTATAAACAAATCTACATACAATACTGTCATTTGAGAATTTTCCATCATACGTTGATGCTTTGAAATGTGAGCCAATAATTCGGTTTCCAAAGAGTGCTAGTAAGATGCTGCTTTTGGTGGGCCTCTTACAAAGGGGCAGTAGGTGTAAGTGATTCTGTATGGGATTTAAAGCATGTCTCTCGTGAATGTCTGTGAATCTGTCTGTCAGATGAGCTGACAAGCGGAGCGGAGAGCTGTTGCAGTCATGTCTACATAATCCCTAATCCCACTGGAGGAGAGGGGGGGGGGGGGATGGTGGTGGTGTCTCTCAACGATGGATAAAGTGGGAAGAGCAGAGGTCCATTTCTAACATGTATTAAATCAGAGAGGTTATGCATAAATAACAAACATGTGCTGACTAAGGGATACAGTTCGACTTTGTTCGAAGGCCGGGAAATCAATGTTGCGTGCGGAATTAATTCAGAAGGCTCGAAAAAATTAGACTTGGGACTATTTGAGCTCAAGGCTCATTCAAAGATACCCGAACCAAAGAATGCAGAGCAGTTGAGTGTCATAGGTTCTGGGTTCAATGTCCGAACTCTACTTGTATGCATCCTAGAGCTAGATGGCTAACCCCTACCTGCTTCTTACTGGCATCTGAATTCATCGTAGGCTACTTTAAACGAGAGTATCCAGGCAATGAGCAAGAGCCATCTTGTTGTTGTAGGTCACGTGATCAGAGGAGGTGTATGCGAGAGTCGATGTGTGCAGGTCATCGCCAAGGGCATGAGAGGAAGGCTGGGTAGTGGGGGAGGGGCTCCTGCACACCAATCAGATGCCCCCTGACAATGACAGTAAATTCAACAACCAATAAGAAACATTTTTAGAATCAAAATGCCCAGTTTATCTCAGGGTAAATTCAATCTCTTGAAAACAAAACAGCTGTGGCGATTCTGTGCCATCTATTCACTGCAGTTTAGGCTGTAAATATCAGAGATACCTCTCATTCATAGGAGTGACAATTATAAAATATTACATGAAAAGACCTGGAAACATGACCTGCAGAACAGAAACACAGGGCCGAGTTACAGGGGAAAGTCAATACCCAGTCAATGGGCTTCCTTACTAAATAATTCCTGAGTCCATAAATCATTAACAATACATTATTACCCTTTATCGCTCACTGCGGGGCTTTGTTATATTTCTTATTAACGATCTTCATGAGGACTTGCACTGTTAACACAAGAAACTGTGAGAACACACAGCAACACACACAACACACTGGCAGGACACAGAAAACAATCCTTTTAATTTACAATGATTTGAGGCAGAATAACGGCCGACCAAATGCCGAAGTGCATCCAACCATGTTCCTAAAATATCTAACAGTAAGCAATTTCATTTTCTTTGTAAAACGTAAGGGAAAATAAACTCTTCTCGACGCGATATAGAGCGACGCGATATATTTAACCAAAAAATGCACTTTAATTTTTTTAACCAGGATTACACATACCAAGGTAATTAATACCCACGGCAGTAGAAAACTGCATGGACTTCCTGCTCCAGATAATGAGTTGATGCATCCAAAAGTGATGAATAACAACCTGGTGAACCAGGAAGAACACAGAAACTACAGTCAGAGAGGGAAAGAGGGATGAGGATGTGAAAAGAAAGCGAGAAAAAGAGAGATTGTGTTATGTAAATAAATAACGGGAAGCGCTTCTTAAAACCACTCAATAATGTTCACTCTGACTAATTATCTTACAAGCACTTTCTAGCAACCCTTGAATTATCCTATGTTTATTTTTGAACTAAATGTGTTCTGTATCATAACTCCTCCTTGTTTTCTGAACCCAACACCATGCATAAATCAAGTTCTGATTCCAAACTTTGTGTAGCAGGCGGTAAATATTTTTTGCATTGAACTAGGCTACTATTCATCTTGATCAAAGTGTGCCGTAATTAGCCACCCATCATGTTTGGCAGGTGCTTATATCCCCACCGACCTGAGAATTAAAAATGAGTTTGAAAACAGTCAATATTTGAGTAACTACTAAAGCATTCACGATACATTTTTGGTTAACAACTGTACAAAATGCAGTGAAAGGGAGTAGATAAAGGTGACGTAAAAATAAGGTTAGTAGTTTTGTACTTTAATGGCATTCTATAAATGCATACTGATTGCATTACAGAATATATAGCGTGATACATTGTGGCCCTGCCTTGAAGTATCTATATGCACAGTCACAAAGGCTGTACGCATATAGATCTCTCCCCAAGGGGACTGACGGACAGACATTAAAACACAAGCCAACCTCGGTACACCCCCGCTCTCTATCTATAGCATGCGCTCCAGAATGTGTGTGTTGTTTCCTTCTCCCTCTCAAATTGACCGGAGGAGATCGATAACGCTACCGTACGAACACAACCCTGATGACTCAGCCAGAAAACACAGCACAGTATTGGACAGATTTGCTCGGAAACCACAAAAGTTATCATGATGGCGTGACCTAGGCATATAGGCTGTGGCGTCCAGGGCAGATAGATGTGTGGC
>NC_044057.1:22783882-22793882 GCF_902167405.1 Gadus morhua
TAAATGGATCGGAACCTGTGCAATTCACAACAAACTGTCTACCATCGGATAATGTTATGCCTCTATGCTATCCTTAGCCTGCTAGCTAACGCTTGCTAGTAGTCCAATGCAATACCTTCGCATTCGTTGTCAATAATGCATCTTGTATAAAGCGGAAAATGGTCTCATTGAAATGTCTGGGGTTCTTGTGATACGTAATCACGGATTGTGTTTAAGCTGAACGGTTTTCTGGGAATGGAGGTCTTGAAGTGAAGGTTTTGCCTTCTGGCTCTATCTGCCTGCATGCTGGATAGGGCAGCTTCTATAAGGGATACATGTGAATGAATTTAAAGTTTATCTTTTTCTTCAACAACTCTTTCTATTTGTTTACAGCATCATGAAGTTGAATCCATTTTTGACATCTTCTCGGCGCAAGAACCGCAAGAGGCACTTCAATGCCCCCTCCCACATCAGGAGGAAGATCATGTCCTCCCCCCTCTCCAAGGAGCTCCGTCAGAAATACAACGTGAGGTCCATGCCCATCCGCAAAGATGACGAAGTCCAGGTATGTGCTCCTACGTTGGTAATTGGGGGACTTGTGTGTTCAATTTTCCTCGGACTTCCTGACCGTTATATTTACATTATGGTTTCTTCAAACAGGTTGTCCGTGGACACTACAAAGGCCAGCAGATCGGCAAAGTAGTGCAGGTCTACAGGAAGAAGTACGTCATCTACATTGAACGCGTGCAGAGGGAAAAGGCTAACGGAACCACAGTCCATGTCGGCATTCACTCCAGCAAGGTAAGGTCTTCATGGAGTGCGTTGTACACTCGGGTTGATGTTGTGACAATGCTTACGGTGTAACCAGCTTGCCTCAAGTGCTTGTTTATCATGCTGCAACTTGGGAGTCATTAAACCTATCCCTTTTCAGTTAGAATATAAACATTCCTTTATTTACTGACCAGAGCTTACATTTTTCTGTCCCATTACATTTTTCATAGGATATTTTCCAATGTCTCTTGTAGTGACTTGGCACTATCCTGGTATACCTCCAACAAAGTCGTTTTAGAGAACATTTTCCTGGTTGACTGAGGTTGATTCTTTTCAATGAATGCAAGTGAAAAGTTGTATTTCCAGCCTCCAAATGTCTGAGCTGTTTGACCTATTCTACCTGTCCCACACAGCATAGTAGTCTTGGCAAATTTAATATAATCGTTATGTCACTGGACATTTCTTAGATGATTTTGAGTGAAATGATGGACCTTTATCAGTGCATTCCGGTTGGATTTTTTCGTTGAATAAACAAGTGTTTTAAGTTACCCTTTCAGTGATAGTGTTGCAAGGGAAGCTCCTGTCAGCGATATTTCCCGTTAGTAGAATTGTTTTGAAGCCACATTTTCACTATTCTCCATCACCCTTTGGTTCAGTTGCTGTTTATGTAAACGGAAGATGATGAAGTCTGATTTGCACGTTGATGCCGTTCTGTTAACATTCAATTCAGTTTTGTTTGGCACAAACTGTTCTTCGACCATGGTTTCTTGTTCCCCTTGTCTCTTGGACAGGTTGTAGCTTTTGCCATTTCTCCTCAAGGTTTACCTAAAGCTTTTTTGTATAGTTGGGTGGTGTAAACAGTTGAGTCCAATCTTGTGTCAAGCTGGCCTATGTCTATTATACTCGTAGTTATTAAGAGCATTTAACTGTATTGGAAGTTGTCTGCTGACTGCCATTCAACTATATCATAGACGTTTTGAATTTGCTTCCACAAAGCAATATCCTCTGGACAAGGATATCCAATGAAGGCACACTGAATCTCGGGATGTTGTATTAATACTAAATGTATCTCTTTACCAGGTTGTGATCACCAGGCTAAAGCTGGACAAGGACCGCAAGAAGATCCTGGAGCGCAAGGCCAAGTCTCGCGCTGATGGGAAGGAGAAGGGCAAATACAAGGAGGAGACCATTGAGAAGATGCAGGAGTAACAAGACCTTTTGCCTACAAAATAAACTGTTGTATAAATGGACTTCACGTTTGTCAGCCTCAATTTTCTTTCTTTATAATGGTTTGTAGGTTTTGATAGTCAGTTTGAGGATTTTAAATACTGGTTTTATATGCCATTTCGTAACATTTTAGGCTCGATGTTTATTTAGGTATAATGCAAGCACTGCTTACAGCTTGCATTTAATTGTGAAATAACTTGACACAGGATACTAATGCATTTCTTCAATGCAGTCACTTGTAAATGTCTTAAGGGATAACTAATGGCTTATGGCTTGATTCCAAATACTAAAATATCAGACTGTCAAGACTTGGTCTAAAACTTTCAACATACAAAGGAAGGGAATCTAGGATTACTGTTTTGCCTACGACCGGGGGGTTATTATCGGATGCAACCTCAATAATTTGTATACTTTCATGAGCAGATAACATCCTTTTTAAAGGTAAATAGAAACCCCCTTTAATGGAGAACACTTAAAATCATGCAATATGTGCACGAAATAGATTTGAGCACAGGTGGGCCACCTGTTGGCCTGGGGATTTCTGCCTGACCCAGCTCGACGGTCGGTCGTCCGCCGGGGGCCGCCCAATAATGTTTCTCTCCTTTTAATCGCGAAACATCTCAAGGTGATGGAGCACCGCTATGAAGGTCTCCCTATTACAGCTCCTTCCTCCAGCCGTATGAACAAGGCTTTCCCCGCGTCTTGTTCCTCGGGGCCAAAGCACGAAGTTCCCTTGGTCTGCCTCCTTCGCCAGCTATTTGACAGCGTCTGATCCAAAGAGACGTCAGGCACCGCTGGGTGGACATTCCTGTGTACTGTAGACTATAGCCAACCTCCGCTGGATAGGTGAACGAAACAATGTATAACTGTTTGCAGAGTTTTGATAAAATATATACACATATATTTTCCCCTTTTTAAACATTAAAAGACAATTGTATGCTTTAACAGATTGGTATCAAGCACTACACCGACTTAATATTATTCGAACCATTCCTGAGGACCGCCTCCAGACGCGTGACTCCCAATTCGTGTTCCTCCTCCTCAACTCTGGTCATGTGATGTGCTGTGGAGTTTTGTCGTCGTTCATTTCCTTGCAGTCAACTTCTGCACCCACTTCAATTACAAAGTTTTTACCTTGTCTATTTGTTTATACGTAAGGAACTATGGCCGAACTATCTTTCACGATCTCCATAATCGTGATGACGGCCTTCTGGGGTCTTGTTGGCATTGTTATCCCATTCTTTATTCCTAAAGGACCCAACAAAGGGTGAGTTTGTTAGCTTCACCGGCTAAATAAACCTAGCCGGTTAGAAAGAGTTGTATACCTTGGTAAATTACATCTATTTGGATATATTAAATATACTTTTAAAGAGTAGACTATTCTCTACTTTAAATTACAGTTCACTTTCATATTTTTTTTTTTTACAGTTACTGTCGCTTCAGTGCTAATAACTTGGAGAAGTGCTGTCAGGCAGGCTCAAATAGACATGAGTGAAGCTATTCTTTAAAAACATCTTGTATTTTATTTATGCAGAATAATCCTTACGATCGTGTACTTAGTAATGCGCTCTAACGTACACTAGAGCACACTAACAAATTTGAGTATTTTCGACAGTGGATAACTTCCCTTTTCTGCATGTGTCACTCAATCTTTGGTTGTATCATATGATCTGGGAGAAATTATGCCACTGAAGGTTGACAATTCCTTTCCCATATGTTTCTTATTGCAGTGTGATTGTAACCATGCTGGTAATGACAGCCGTATGTTGCTACCTGTTGTAAGTATTTCCAACCTGTAGCATGTGATGTTGTTCACTCGAAGTGAGGTTTCAATGGATGATTAGAAAATGTGTTTTTTTTTAAGTAAAATGTACACACATTTGCAAAAAAAAATGTAATGGTCCAACGACAACAGATGAAAACTTGACAGACTGTCTACGAAAGCTTGTTACGTTTCAAAAGCGATGTTTGCTCACAGTTTACCGTCTTAAAGCTGTTATGTGTATCGAATCGATTTTGTAGTGATTATATATGATGAATAAAAAATAAATAGAATTTATGGCTGATCCCTCTTGGCACATTTCTAAATTTCTACCTAATGGTTTACAATTTCACACGATTCAGTTAACGACAGAGTCAAGTTACATTTCAAAGGACGCTAGAGGGCAGTAGAGACGAGAAGTAATGTCGCCGAGTGGCTCTCATTTACCATCCTGTGATAACCCGTTAATACCTAATGCCACATTTTATAAGCCAACACATTAGATTAGAATTATAATGATCACGAAAAGCTGCTAGAATTATTTTAAGTTGATGACTTTCAGAATACTCTTGATTGGTTTGCATTAATTGTGATCCCTCCAGTTGGTTGATAGCCATTCTGGCCCAGCTGAATCCACTGGCCGGACCAGCCCTATCCAATGAAACCATCTGGTACCTCCGCTACCACTGGGACTAGAACATCGATAACACAAAAAAGTATTTAACTTTGTAGTTTGAATTGCACACACTATCTGCTCTGGCATGTTAGATATTTATGTAACCGATATTTTGTGTGTGCAGACTATAGACTTCTCAACGATGGACCCAAGTTGATGCTGTACACCAATGGAGAACATGCCTTTCACTCCTCATTGACCAATTGGGCTACTTGTTAATCTGCATTCAAATGTGTGCCTTACTGTTTGTGGCAGTGGTGTCTTGGAAAAAAGATTCCAAAAGGATTGTGGACAATTTACAATAACTTAAAAGAGTATTTTTCCTTACAATGGGTTGTCCATTTTGATGTTTCTTCAGAGTTGTCTCTGTTTGTGTTGTATTTGTAAGTGATGTATATATGCTTAAAATGAAATAATAAATTATCAGATGTAGTGCGATTGTGTGTCAGGTGTTGCTAAGACAATCTAAAAGCTAAAGGGTAAAGTTATCTTGTCTTGAGTTGAACTAAAGCAAAATGTTTAGGAAGCGAATCAAAGATTTAGTTCATGAGTCAAATCTGATCAGCGGGCTTCATGCTTGCCGTAGTCGCAGCGGCACCACCAACCAACCGGCCAACATGGCGTGCTTGGATGTACACGTCCGAATATGCGAACAAGAAATACTTAAATATGATTTGGAAATAAAGGCCCTCGTCCAGGTAAGAACATTATGTCATTGCTATCTAAGTATCATCATATACTACGCAATGACCGTTTAATTTGTCATTTGTGTACCGCTCGTTAACCGGGGACAGGCGACATGTTCAAAAATAGCAAGTATTTCCGCCGCTGTGTTCACATTTGATTGTGCTGAGGTGATAACTTGTTTTTGGAGGAGCTGTTGACTGTTATTCCGTCTGTTAAATATTCGACTAGGATGTAAGGGAGTGTACGGGACCTCAAAGCACACTGACAGAACTCAATTCAAAAGTGATAGAGAGTTTCCAGAACCTCAGGCTGCGGATACAGGTAACATACATTATGAATATTTATTCTATCTAAAGCGAAAGTACACAACCACAGACGCTTGAACTTGGGTGGTGTTTTGCCACAGGATCTAGAGCAAATGGGCTTGGAGCAGGACAAGGAGTCTGATAAGCAGGCTTTACTGCAGCAGGTAGAGGGTCATCGAAAACAGATGATCAGGTAAAGTGTTTCTCGATTAGTATAGGGTTGAGTTCATCAATATAATATGGTTTAGCAATTAATCTATTTGTCAATTAGGCCTAAGTCGTTTATGCAGAAGGTATTTGTCACCCATACGCTGCTTTATGATTTTTGTAGCAACCAAATTGCTTGGAGAAAAGCAAACCTGACCAGTAAAATGTCAATCGATGCCCTGGAGAAGGAGGCTCTGCTTAATGGAGACGATGCTTTGAGGAAAAGGTGAGCTTCCACTTCGGGGGTCTAGGTCACATCATACAAAAATGTTGCCATAGCAACTTAGTCATTTAAGACCCGATTAGATTTGATTAAATGAAAACCAAACATCAAAACCACATTTAAACCTTTGTGCAAATTTAAATGCACAAAGGTTTAAATGATGGGTTGAGATGTAAATGACAATATTTTCCTTCATTAAAATGCCCTTTATAGGTATTACGGGTAGTAATGTAATCCAGTCCACTATATAATAACGTTCAGGCAAAAGTAATTTATGAGCCTTAAGTTATTGATGAACTAATCATTAATACCAGCTGGTAGGCTGATCAAACGTTCATACATCTGGGTGGACACTCATTTGAGGTCCCTCGAGGGTCGATCTAGTCTTGGCTTGTAATGCCTAATAAACATCATACCTTGTGGTCAAATATGAACCCTTTGAGATTGTCATAAACATCTACAAATCTGTATTCGTATTATTTTAATGATTAGTTCATCGTTAACGAATGGCTTATAAATGAGTTATGACTAAACGCTATTATGAAACGTAACTTACCAGTATTCCTTTAGGTGTTCACTTAATGGAAAAATACAGGTAACCCTTTGACGTTATTGAATAGATTTGTTCGTCTTCCCTTTCCTTACCAGGAAGAAGACCAAGGGGGACCTGACTCAGACCTCCAGTGACATCACAGAGAGCCTGATGAGCATGAGTCGTATGATGGCACAGCAGGTGGAGCAGAGTGAGGACACCATGACAACACTGGGTGAGTTGGTTTCTGCTAACCTAATTATACAACAAATCTGGGAGGAGCCAGAGGTACAACAACATCAGGTTACGTTCTTAAAGTGTAAAGTTCAAAATGATAAAGCGCAAACAGCGCCGCCTATGGGCCAAATACAGTTATGACTAGCAAAGTTAGGTGTGCTTTGTGTACTGTCCCCATCTGTTAAACGGGTTTGGTTCAGCTGGCTGAGGTCATCCGCTTGATGATCAAGGGTATTTCTCGCCGTGCTTCACAACTGCTGCAATACAATACGTGAGGGAAACTGGGCTTTTCAAAGTACCACAAGCTTATTTTGGAGAGGACGGCATCAGACAAAGGCTCAATCTCGGGAAGGGCTTTAAACTATAAGGGGAAGGATAGCATAGTGTCTTTGAATATGACTACGGGATGTACCCCAACAGTCTACCAGTAGGCCTCCTTGAGAATCCCCCATTCCAGCTACAGATGATTATCTAAAATTCACTCTTTGGCTAAAAGTCTCTGCTAAAGGCTTGGTAACAGACCCAATTTATTTCATCTAGATTCAGAGCTTCATTGTTTTAAAGGATGATCAGATAAGAAAATACAGGATTCTATCAAATCTGAATTACATTTGATTTAGGTAAAAAAAATAATGTGGGCGTAACAGCAGCAACGCAATAAAACAAAATATGAGTAAGTAATAATAACTAATGGCCATATAACAATGAAAAAGCCAGTTATTTTAATCAGGTGAAATATTGAAAATATATACCAGCATATTCGACTACAATTCTCCTCCGGTCCTTTGAGAAGGCGAGAAAGCGTGAGCAACCAAACCCAAACGCTGACCGGCAGAGACGATGTGTGTGTCCCTCGCAGCCACGTCCTCCAAGTCGGTCCAGGAGACCAACGAGGAGTTCAAGGCCATGACAGGCACCATCCAGCTGGGCAGGAAGCTTATCACCAAGTACAACCGTCGGGAGCTCACCGACAAGCTGCTCATCTTCCTGGCCCTGGCCCTCTTCTTCTCCACCGTGCTCTACATTGTCAAGAAGAGACTCTTCCCCTTCCTGTAGGAGACCACCATGGAAAGCCCCCCCCCCCCCCCCCCACACACACACACTCCAAACGCTTTAATATCTCCTCCCATCTGAAGTCGAATACTCGAATACTGCTGCTAGCGAGCCGACTCTGTGCATGGCATTGTGGATGTTGTGCTCTGCTGTATGCCTGTGGTGCTGTTTAGGTGTACTCCGTAGGATATCTATTGATCAATCAATCTCCGGTAACCCATTGCCTCAAAAAAGCAAGCACTGATTGCACACTGGTTCACTAAGGTTTTAGTGTTCTCCGCAAATATCCCAGTAGCAGGAAGTGAGCTGTAGTTCTCTCTATTATTTTGGTGATGCTGTGCATTGCCGTGAATGAGGGCCAATGTCAGTAGAGTTAGCTGGTTTTAAAATATATCTATTTTAATATTGTTATTAATATTCCACCTCTTTTCCTTCTATTGCCCAAAGCTGGATAAGGAAAAGCTTAAAGGTTAACCATATCATTTCTTTATTCCATTTTTTGTCAATCCCTTCTCTCCCTAGTAACTAACGTTATAATAATCCGAAAATAAATACTATTTTATTTTAACACACTTATATTGAGTGTCTTTAATTGAAAATCTCTGGGTGTATTCACTATTTAAAATCCCGACAGTGATTGTTTGCACTGTAATTATCCTGTTATTTGACGTTACATTTAGTTAACCAATTTGAAGAAATTACTTATTTTTGAGAATTGGAGCTTTACATTATTTAATAATCATCCCAATGTTTATTTATATATCATATCCCCTGTTTGCAATTGAATTGTTATTATATAACCTGCAGTATTTGTAAGGCTTACATGGACCAATAAACCATACCAGTGTACTAGCAACTCCATCGTGTAGTGTGCGGTTTAATGCCGATGTCCATACAGCAAACGGTTATAGGAACCACAGTGGCAGCATGGTCGCAATAGTACCATGCCTCCCTGTCCTTCTGCAGATAACACCAGGAAAAGCTGATTAATCATGTGTGTGTGTGTCTGTGTGTGTGTGTGGGGAGAGATATTTTTAGGTTTGTGTGACTGCTATCTGTCTTTGCCTTTTCAACACCTAATAGGAGCAAGTCTATAATGACCTTACAGCCTTCAGATGTAATTGATGTAACCCATTGTTGAGGTTGTTTTTTTTAAATGAACAATTACAGTATTTGGACCTGAAACCCAATGCTGTTGTTGATATACCTGCATGTTTACCAATGGGACAATACCTAGGCTGGATTGGCTAAGCCTTAGGGGATGGCTAAACAGCTCTTGTCTGTTTAAAGTGGTGGCAATTGGCTTGTTCATGTAGAGTAGACACACTCTGCTAGACTCTTGTCTGTATGTAAAGCAAATTGGACTATTCAGGCATGTAGCAAAGTGATCACGTCAATCAAACGCCCATATTCTTGCTCTGGAGATTTAATTTGAAGAAAAGTTTGACTAGTAGGAGTTTATTAGAAGAGAAGTAATTGTGATGTTCTGGGCACCTGTTTCTATTAACATCTTTATTGTATCAACAGCAATATATTGTTTATCTTCCTTCTGAGAAATGTACTTCTGTATATCACTTTGGATAAAAAGGTCTGCTAAGTTATTGAGCTTTAGCATTTTGTTTGAGTTTGATGTTTACCAAAGGACAATATAAAAAGGTTTTTTTATTCCTAAATCCACAAAAAAATGTAATACATCAATAGTTATAGGGCCTGACAGCAAAAGTTTTAAAAAGTAAATGCAAGTTATTAATAGGGTGAAGAAAGTTATTTTTTATTGATCAAATCTTTTACATGTCGTTGTTAATCTTGCACTTATTATATTCTATAATAATATAAACTGAAACAATAGATATTGGCATAGAAAAAATCTTCTCTAACCTTTATTAAAACTTTTAAAACCACTCCGGAAACGGATTACAGTTTTCCGGGTCAAAATCAATTTCAACACAAACCTGGACACTGAACGTATGCGCCAATGTCAATTCTAGAAGGAAAACATTTAGTACCGCATTGAGGCCCAAATGCATACGTGCCGACGATCCAGATATTTGTAAACTTAAGTAACCTTTTAGCCCCATCTGAGCAAGTTGAAGGAAGTTGGGTAACAGCCACTTCAACGCTTTAACCCGAGACTAACCATATGGGATTTTACGGCATGTAATTGAATTAGGCCTTAAGGTATTATAAGCTATAGCCTCCTACCCAAAACGTATATAGTGCCTATGTTAGTTAAATTAGTTATGGGCCTATTTATTGATAATTATTATATAACCCTAGGCTATATGACAACAATACAAAGTAATTTTTAGGCCTACACATTAAAAAAAGGCTCTAAGACTTT
>NC_044057.1:22798882-22803882 GCF_902167405.1 Gadus morhua
CGGAACAGCAGGAGCATCCTTTAGGCCAACCCCCGGTGGCGCTCGACAGACTCCCACTCCCATGGGAGCAGTCAAATCAACGCCCTGGTTCATGTTCTTAGGCTTGGCAAGGTATCACACGAAGAGCCGCGGGGTTCAAGGTGATGTGAGACCCCCCGGGGGCGTGTTTAGACCGCTGCCCTTCGACTGATGGGCCATGCGGCCTGCTTTAGTTTTGTCTACAAATCCCTACAGCTGATGTTTGAAGTTAACGGACATGTTGCTCTATTTCTTTTCTTTTTTTTCTCTACTATTTTTTATCCCTGTAAACAGAGTTCAGCGGACAGATGTGTAGGCCTATATGATGTAGTCAAACAAGTGTGTGCAATTAAGTCAGATTTAAATAAGCAGGCCTACTGTTTAGTCATTAGTAGACAGTGCATTTGTTTGGATATGCATCATGCATTAGCTGGTAGGGTAAAGGCATCTCAAGGACTGCTGACTGGGGTTTGAACTCTTACCTCTGAGCAGAGCTGGGCCTAAAGCGGTCAGCATACTTTTGGTAAATAAGTGATACTACTGCTTTTCTGCACATTTCAATGTTTATACATAAAAAATGTTTTATGAATTAGGCCTACTTGCTGTTTGGAGAAGTCATGTACGGATAAGTGCTATTGAGTTTAAAATTAAGTACCGTAGTTTAATATTCTGATTGACCAGGTGATGGCAGCATCACTCAACAGTGTAGGCCAACTTGTAATCACAAATTCTACTTTTTGTTTGTCTGTCCGTCTGTCCGTCTGTCCGTCTGTCAGTATCTCTGTTCCTTTATTCCTTTATCCTTAATTTTGCGACAGTAATGTGTTGTATAACTGAACTATAAGTATGTAGTATTTATAGTCTGCACAGAACTCAAGCCTGGTTATGTATTTTATTTTCCAAGGTCTCTACCTTCAAAACTACTTCTTAAAACAATTGTATCATTTGTGTTGTTGAATTGATCTATTCTGTTCCTCTACGGCTTTCTCTTGTTTCCAGAAGTGTTCCAGAAAAAATAATTTACGATAGTTTCTGAATATCTCGTAAGCTACGGGCTAAGCAAGCTTTGTATGGTACGCTGGTACGTCGTAGTTGTAAGGTGTAAATCTTCCAGCCTTCTTGCGGCCTTTAACAGAGGCACGCCCCCTATTGGTCGGTCCCACTCGCTATTCTGAAAGTAGAGCGAGTTCAGTGAGGCCGACTGCACGACTCGTCAACAAAAATGCCTGCGCCCGTAAAGAGATGTATTTTCTTTGTATTTGTATCACGTTGGTCATTTTAATATAGATTTTAAATCCCCTACACTCTTGATTGAATTAGTACTTTATTCCAGTTACCAATTATGCGTTGCACAGTCTTGCTGTCCGTGAAATGCAATGTCAAGTTTTGTTGTTTGTTTTCGATCTGGTGCTAAAGAGGCTAATGTAGCTAACAATAACGATGGCTAGGCAATGAGAAACGGGAACGCTATAAGTGCTGCAAGCCACGAAATGATGTCACGTTCTCGCTAGATCAGGTCGGGCGTAGCGGCAGTATACCATACAAATGGATAACACCATCAGTCTGGGGTTCCAGCATCTCTGCGACATGAGTGCACTCAAGATAACTGTACCACGGATGTTTAGACCAGTATCCCCTGGTGCTCCGGGGGCTGCGTGCGTCTCTGGCTATGGCCACTGGCCAGTCGTGTCTATGTGTCCCTGAGGTTATACGATGTCTCGGTCTGGCCTAGCACCTCCACGCGATGGACCTGCGTCACAAACGCTTCACGGAGCCTTCATTCAGCCAATTTCCCCCCCCTCCTCCCGACACCCCCCTTATCCCTGTGGCCCAGTGTGCATGAATGCTGGCTGGCTGGCGCTCTCCTCTCAGGCAGCAGCACATTGGACTGTAGGCCTGAGGGAGGAGAGAGGAGTGAGGTAAGGGCTACGGCCATCAGGCGTAATGATGCCGGTTGTAATGAGCTCTTCTGGACAAACCTGATTGGCGTGCGGTGCCAACGGATGATTCATCATGACAAAGACTGAGAGGATGGAAAAGGGCCGCTGGGAGTCTGGGACACCCGCGTTCTCCGGTGCACGTCTCTGTCGGTGGATGACGTGCATCGACGTCCGGATCGTGCGAGAGCACACGCACACAGGCTCGCACACACACGCACGCACTCGGACCAAAACCAACGTACACAGTGCAAGTTCCTTTCGAGCAGCGACGCAATTCCAGTAAGTCTCAGATATTATCTCCGCCAAATCGATATTCAGCCTCTCGTCCATAATCGAGTCACAATTCCAGAGAAACCGAGGCACTCCAGTGACCTCTGACCTTGAACGGTCCCTCATCTCGATGGCGTGACGATAGCACGAAACGCCCAACCAGGCTAATCGATAGCCCCCCTCTATCTCTTTATCTCTTCCTCTCCCTCACCCCTTCCACTCTCCTCTCTCTTACCCCCCAATCTATCACTCCCCCCTTTACCTCTCTCTCACCCTCTCTATCTCGTTCTGTCTCACCTTTCCCCCTCTCTCTCTCTCTCTCTCTCTCTGTCTCACCCTCTCCCAATCCCTCCCTCTCCCCCATCTCCCTCCCTCTCTCCCTCTCTCTAATGGGAACAGTATGTGAAGAGCGTGTGTGCTCCATCCAGAACTTTTCTAATTGCCCCTGCCACCGAGGCCTCAGACAGCAGACCCTGTGTTCCCGGCAGGTCGAGCATGCTTGTGTGTGTGTGTGTGTGTGTGTGTGTGTGTGTGTGTGTGTGTGTGTGTGTGTGTGTGTGTGTGTGTGTGTGTGTGTGTGTGTGTATCCCTGTGCATGTGTGTTTGTGTGTGAGATGGGGAGATTGAGAGAGAGACAGACGTACAGAGACAGCAAGAGAGAGAGACTTGTGTAGACAGAAGCATCCCTCAGGTGGTAGTCCTCCCTGCGGGTTCACCACCACTCATCTCCAGGGCCAGCAGGGGCCTTACTCACCGTGCCGCCAATCTTGGTTCTATACACTAGCTCGTTAAGCAACAAGATGGAACCAAGAGGGGTTATTAATATCAGACCTACTGCTGAGCCAGAGCTCAATGGGCAGATATGAGAAGAGAAGTAGGTGTGTGTGTGTGTGTGTGTGTGTGTGTGTGTGTGTGTGTGTGTGTGTGTGTGTGTGTGTGTGTGTGTGTGTGTCTGTGTGTGTGTGTGTGTGTGTGTGTGTGTGTGTGTGTGTGTGTGTGTGTGTGTGTGTGTGGAGGCAAACAAGTACATGAATCAAACAATAGTGGGTCACTGTTCGCATTGTGCATACATACATACATAGATTGTGCATAAATATTATGAACCCATACACACACACACACACACACACAACACACACACACCTACACACCCATTCACACACAAAAGTCAAACAAACCAACTCTCACACACTCACAGTCGCAGCATAGAGCTGCAGACCGAAGGTTTTCTGCTACTACCAGCAGCACCACGACAGGTTATGAAATCCACTCGAGGGCCAGGTTACAAAATCCTCTCTGTGGTATCTGCCAGGCCAGGCAGCTCCATGTTGACAGATGGGCACCGCATTCCTGGGCCCAGAGGCCCTATCTGCCATCCCAGTACGAGGTGGTGGGGCAGAGAGTGAGAGAGAGAGAGAGAGAGAGAGAGAGAGAGAGAGAGAGAGAGAGAGAGAGAGAGAGAGAGAGAGAGAGAGAGAGAGAGAGAGAGAGAGAGAGAGAGAGAGAGAGAGAGAGAGCTTGCAGTGCAGAGGAGTGTTTCTTTACACCTATCTGCTTCATAGCTGTGGCCACCTCCAGGCACGTATGGCATGATTTGCACGTCAGGCAGGCTACACCGCCGGGTAAACACATCGCCCAGCCATGGGTGTCACCGCGGCAAATAGCAAATAGGGGTAGGAACGGCTGTTGTGGGGGGGGGGGGGTTGGGTCTCGTTTACATCAACACGTGGAGATGCTTGTCAGTTCCACCAACGATTTAGGTCAGCGACACCAAAGGTTTACACAATGACGTCCCTGGCACGGGGACTTCATTATGACACACGGGCCGGATGCAGGGAGGATCTTCAGGTGCGTTCCAAGCTTACCCCCCCCCCCCCCCCCCCCCCCCCGCCCGACCGCTGTCTGCTCCTTAATGAAACGCATCTGAGGTCACCCTCAGTGTCCCCGCGTGAATACCTCATATCAGAGTCATAGCGAAATAGTGATGCATCTTCAATGCTCAAAGTGAATGCTGATATGTGTGTATTGGGGTGGGCAGCATTAGGGCTGGAGGAGGATTACCTTGGCGGGTACTGTGGCTGTTTCCCACGCCCCCTCTGCATCCTCCGAGTGCCCCCGTGGGTAAAAGATATGTTGCGGTTGCTGTTTTTGAGGGTGTTGTTGTAGTGCCTGTGCACCCGAGAGCCCGGGGCAAGACCCAGCCCTGTCTGCTACCGACCCCCAGTCATGGGAGCTATGTCGGGGGCTTAGAGCTGGGAGTGTGACCCCCAAGTGCTCCTGGGGGAAGCCACACGGGGTACGGTTCTACATAGTGAAGGAGAGTGATGTACCCCCTGCATCCACTGACCTCCGGCCCGTCCATGTGAGTCCCCGAACACCTGCTGCCGGAGTTCATTTACCTCCCCTCAAACCAGATCACATATACATATATGCACACACACACACACACGCACGCTCACGCACGCACGCACGCACGCACGCACGCACACACACACACACAGACGCACGCACGCACATGCACACACACACACGCAAAGACACACAAGCAGACACAAACCCACACTCACAGATACACACATCAGTTTCGGATGACGCCCCTCCCAACCAATGATCGGGATAGTAGAGGTATATAAATGAACAAGAAGAAGAAATTAAAGCACATTCTTTTTGCAGATAAACACTCAAGTACAGACTCAATAGCACACGGCCCAGTCTACGTGACTCACAATCGCTCTGTAAGTCTTTCTCTGTGGTCAAGGAATGTCTGCTCGC
>NC_044057.1:22813882-22818882 GCF_902167405.1 Gadus morhua
GTTCCTAATTGGAACTAACTAACTAACTTCCTAGTTTGTTAGTGGTTGGCCTCCTTCTGCGTGCTGTGTGGCCTGCACTGAGGAGGACAACAAGGAACAGCATTATTGCGATGGAGGCAGCCGTAGAACTGGCTAATTGGTTAGTTGGTTGGTTGCTTTGATAGCTGGTGGTTTGGTTAGTTGGATGACTATTTGGTTGACTGGTTGGTTGGTTGGTTGGTTGACTGGTTGGGTGACTGTTCTGTTGTTTGGTTGATTGGTTGGTTGAATGGATGGGTGGTTGGCTGGTTGGTTGGCTGGTTGGTTGAATGGTTAGTTGTTGGTTGGATTGACTGCTTACAGGTTGGTTGTTTGGTTTACTGGTTGGATGGTTGGTTGACTAGTTGGTTGGTTGATTTGTTGGGCGACTGGTTGGTTGGTTGGTTGACTGGTTGTTGGGTTGATTGGTTGGGAGACTGGTTGGTTGGTTGGCTAGTTTGTTGGTTTGTTGGTTGGTTAACTGACTGGTCGGTTTGTTAGTTGGTTTGTTGGTTGGTTAATTGATTGGTTGGTTTGTTGACTGGTTGGTTTGTTGGTTTGTTAATTGGTTTGTTG
The DNA here is from genome assembly GCF_902167405.1 of Gadus morhua. Taxonomy (NCBI): domain Eukaryota; kingdom Metazoa; phylum Chordata; class Actinopteri; order Gadiformes; family Gadidae; genus Gadus; species Gadus morhua. The sequence goes on from NC_044057.1 coordinate 22,814,477, forward strand.
GTTGGTTAACTGACTGGTTGGTTTGTTAGTTAGTTGGTTGGTTGACCATACAAACCATAGACAACCTGCCAAAGAAACCACTTCCCCAGTTAAGTCAACGGTCTGTTTAAGCCATAACTCTTAACTCTTATTCAAAGAAAAGAACAAGCAAATATGATTTTTAGGCAAAAGTCAAAGCCCTAGTACAGACCCCCTGGTGTCATGCACTCCGTCTTCTCCTTGGTGGCCTTGGTCAAGGGGGGGCGGCACTGTTCAGTGACCATAGTACTCCTGGGTATCTCTGGGAAGACAATCTGGTGCTGCAAGACAACCTTGTTGAGGGTCCTCCTTATGGGCGGGACTTAGGTTTTCCCCAACCGGGACCTTGGGTACCCCTTGCCGGACGAACAGGGCAGAGGGGGCCGGTGGGGGAGCCACGGCCCACCACAGCGTCAGAAGGTCCACATGGTACCACTGGGTGGGTTTGCACCTCGCTGGCTGTTCGCACCTGATAGTCTACCTCAACGGGTCACCATTGGCCAGACTTGCGGCATGCATTCCCGGACCTGTTCCAAGTGGCCCAGTAGGGTGCGATTTCGGGAGGCATGGCTCGCCCAAGAGTCCTTGGCGAGGTCAAGGACTCCCCTTGGTCTCCGGCCATACTGTACCTCAAAGGGGGACAACCACTCGGAGGCTTGGGGTAGCTTGCGGACTGCGAAATGTTCATGGGGGAGGATATGGTCCCAGTTTTTCCCGTCAGTCTCCATGGCCTTCTTGAGCATCTGCTTGAAAGTTTTATTGAACCTCTCAACAAGCCCGTCCTGCTTGACCTGAAGGAGACTAAGACGTGACATTAAACAGGATCCCTGGTATGTCAGTATCTCCCTTGCTATCCTTGCCCGGCTGTACAGCAACATTGCTCCCTAATCACTGCTTTAGTGGTGGCATAGTCTACCACCATGACCAAGATGTACCGATGGCTCCGGGTGGTTTTTAGGGAAAGGCCCCTCAATGTCTTGCACCAGCAGGTTGAACGGCACCTTAATAAAGGGCATTGGGACCAAAGGGTTTCAGGCCATGTGTCTCGGGGAGATGCGCATGCCTGAAAGTACTGGGCGACATCCCTCTTAACCACGGGCCAGATTTTTGACCGGGTACGCAGGTGGCCTTGATGGGTTCTCCCAGCCTTCCGTCGACTAGGTCGGGTCGCAGGAGGGGTCGCCACACTCCCTGTGTCGATAGGGGCCCTGTGTGTGCTTCTCTCCTACCGATGCTGGGAGAGAGGGTGCTAGGCTTTCAACTGTGTCTTTCTGGGTGACAGCGGCCAGGGCTTGGACCCACTGCTGACGCTGGGTGGTAGCTGCGGCTACACCAGGTCTGGTGTTCCCTGGGACACTTAGCGGGGACAAGTTGCCCGCATTCTCCGCCATATGTGGGAACCCGGCTCGGTGAGTGGCCCGCCTTCCCCGCAGTGAACCCAAGTCAACACTCTGTTTAAGCCGTAATGGAACTTTTATTTAGAGAAAAGAAGAAGCATTGGTTGGTGCCCAACAGAAAGCAGAAAGTGTTCTTACTCCGAGACCACAAAGAAACCTCTGATAATGTTCCAGGCAACGCTGGTCTCTTCCAAGGGGGGTACACGCACGGACGTCGCCTCATAGCGTAGTGCCAATCCCCCCCCCCCCCCCGAGGGGTTAATCGCGAAGATTAACATTTTTGGGCGGCGCACATCAGATCCTCCTTCCGTCCTTGCGCTGGAAGGAAGGTGGATCGGCAAGGACTTAATGGGTCCGTAAACGCCCTTGCGTTGCGTCGACGTGGAACCACGACTAAGCCTTTAGGCAGCGATCTCCACTCAACACATCAAACGGTGAACATGAACGCGTTTGACGGGAAAACGTAAAACAACTCGCGCCGAGTCCCGAGCGGGCCTAGCACTACTGCGCCCGGGCGCCAGCCAAGGGTAGAGCGGCAGCATCCCCCTTCACCCCGCTCCACTGGCCCGCCTGGGGCGCGGTGGGGACGGGCTGGCCACTGCGTGCGTGTGTGTGTGTGTGTGTGTGTGTGGTGTGTGTGTGTGTGTGGTGTGTGTGTGTGTGTGTGTGTGTGTGTGTGTGTGTGTGTGGTGTGGTGTGTGTGTGTGTGTGTGTGTGTGTGCGTGCGTGCGTGCGTGCGTGCGTGCGTGCGTGTGTGTGTGTGTGTGTGTGTGTGTGTGTGTGCGTGTGTGTATGTGTGTTTGTTTATGCATGTCCATGTGTAAATGCACAACAGGGTGAGAGGGAACTTTCAGCACGGAGGCTACACTTGGCAGCGGGTGCATGTCTGCCATTCAAGCAAACGGGTTTGGACAGCAGACCTCGAGGTTCAGCGAGATGTCGGTTCCTCTCGTTGCCTCTTGTCGATCGTGGGTTCCTAAACACTCCTCCAATGCCTGGAGTGGCAGGAATCTGTCGGCGGGAACACTGTAAGACACAAGCCTTCTGACGTGCACAAGGACTGCTCTGTAACTTTGCAGGGGTGCCAATTTGAGAAGACGACCATTCGCCAGGCCATAAGCTCGTATAACTGATAAGGAGTGATATACAACCATTGGACGTCATATACTGTATAACCCGATGCCTCATATTAATTTCATGGGCATATTGACCTCCCATGAGGTCGGTTGTCTGATTCCCATGAGTTCATTACACAGGTTTGACACCTTTTAAGGTCGTACCGCCTAATACCCATGAGAAATCAATGCCTATGAGACATTAAGTGCCGAGGTCTTATTGACGGTAAACCCCTGAGGTCGTAGCGGTGCAGGTTCACATGCTGAACGCTGAGCTAGAGCCCACATGCTGCCAATGTCACACCGACTTTTTAGGAATAAAGTACGACGCCCAAAATAACTGTGAGGAGTCAAGCAACGGGACAGCTCTGACTTGTTTTTATGTTCTTTTGGAAAACGAATGGACCTCCGTGGCCAATGGTCCGACACATATCTCCCCTCGGGCCTTTAATGGTGTATTTATATACACACCGAAATCATCATGCTAATTGAGTCCAGCCCAGAATAAAGCCCTGGTTAATGAAACATATTGATACGCAGACGTGTCGACGGAGATACATGGATAGAGTCCCAGCCACCGTCCGTGACGCGAGCCGGCAGCTGAGGTTCAGGGGGGCTGTGGGTGAACGGCATTATGTCATGGCTTCAGAATGGCCGGCGGCCTTGAACGACCGGAGGGCATTCAAGGCCGTGGACCCCCTCCACCCCCCCCACGCTAAAGGAGGGGATGTGTTCATTATATAGGCTAAAGGAGGGGATGTGTTCATTATATAGGCTAAAGGAGGGGATGTGTTCATTATATAGGCTAAAGGAGGGGATGTGTTCATTATATAGGCTTAAGGAGGGGATGTGTTCATTATATAGGCTAAAGGAGGGGATGTGTTCATTATATAGGCTAAAGGAGGGGATGTGTTCATTATATAGGCTAAAGGAGGGGATGTGTTCATTATATAGGCTGAAGGAGGGGATGTGTTCATTATCCTATAGGCTAAAGAAGGGGATGTGTTCATTATCCTATAGGCTTAAGGAGGGGATGTGTTCATTATCCTATAGGCTTAAGGAGGGGATGTGTTCATTATCCTATAGGCTAAAGGAGGGGATGTGTTCATTATCCTATAGGCTTAAGGAGGGGATGTGTTCATTATATAGGCTTAAGGAGGGGATGTGTTCATTATATAGGCTTAAGGAGGGGATGTGTTCATTATATAGGCTAAAGGAGGGGATGTGTTCATTATATAGGCTTAAGGAGGGGATGTGTTCATTATATAGGCTTAAGGAGGGGATGTGTTCATTATCCTATAGGCTAAAGGAGGGGATGTGTTCATTATCCTATAGGCTAAAGGAGGGGATGTGTTCATTATATAGGCTTAAGGAGGGGATGTGTTCATTATATAGGCTAAAGGAGGGGATGTGTTCATTATATAGGCTTAAGGAGGGGATGTGTTCATTATATAGGCTAAAGGAGGGGATGTGTTCATTATATAGGCTTAAGGAGGGGATGTGTTCATTATATAGGCTTAAGGAGGGGATGTGTTCATTATATAGGCTTAAGGAGGGGATGTGTTCATTATATAGGCTAAAGGAGGGGATGTGTTCATTATCCTATAGGCTTAAGGAGGGGATGTGTTCATTATCCTATAGGCTTAAGGAGGGGATGATTTAATTTTCCTAAAGGCTAAGGTGGGTGATGAGTTCATTATGCTAAAGGTTAAGGTGGGTGATGACTGATGAGTTCATTATGCTAAAGGCTAAGGTGGGTGATGACTGATGAGTTCATTATGCTAAAGGCTAAGGTGGGTGATGACTGATGAGTTCATTCTGCTAAAGGCTAAGGTGGGTGATGACTGATGAGTTCATTATGCTAAAGGCTAAGGTG
>NC_044057.1:22821382-22831382 GCF_902167405.1 Gadus morhua
AGAGAGAGAGAGAGAGAGAGAAAGGGGGAGATTGAGACATGGGAAGAGACATGCTGAGAGAGCAGGGCAGATGAAAATCATTTTAAATTGATTTGTTGTTCACTAGTTCGTGCAGGGTCGGAGCAGCTCATGCTAAAATATTTCATTAATTTCTACCGGCTTGAGCAGGCAAGTAAACAGAAATAACAGGAACACATTTACATGTTCTTGACAGATTTCCATTTCCCTTGTGAATTGTCCTACTTGAGTGTGTTTGGATGGTGTGTGTTTGTCTCCACTGTGTGTGTGTGTGTGTGTGTGTGTGTGTGTGTGTGTGTGTGTGTGTGTGTGTGTGTGTGGTGTGTGTGTGTGTGTGTGTGTGTGTGTGTGTGTGTGTGTGTGTGTGTGTTGATTTGTGTCTATGTGTTGATTTGTGTGTGTGTGTGTTTGTGGAAAGTGTGTGTGTGCGTGTGTGAGTTATTTTTTGTGTGTGTGTGTGCATGTGCGTGCACTCGCGTGTGTCTCTGTGTGTGCCTGTGCGGACAATGTTGATGGGAAAAGTACAGCATCAAGTAAGCCCTATTGAAAAGATGTTAGATATTTGCCGACTTAGACACAAAAAAAACAACTTGAGGTATTTATACAAACCAAAAAATGCAAATGGTCTTATTTATACCCAACAAAAGGAGTCCGCTGATCTCTGGCCCTTCCAGCACGAGTAATGTGTCCAATTCCTAACATGCCATAACCGAGAGAGCGCTCGGAATCTAACATACACACTAAACATAAACAGTCTGAGTTATATTTGTATGTCGAATAAAGAACTGCTTCTCTCAAAAATGTAAATAACCCCCCTGCCGCCAACCCCCCAGAAGAGGGGCTAACTCCATCTCAAGAGGGGATGTAAACACGAGAATATGAGGAAACTGCGCAGGGGGCAGGGGTGTAGGGATAGTGGGGGATGGAGGGAAGGAAACGAGGGATAATGGTGCAAGAAAGCCTCACAGGGTTGGGATACGGTCTCTGCAAACGACCACTTTGTACACTGGATGTTCTGTACAAACTGTCCATTACACAAATGCACGTGCACTGCCTTCCAAACCCCTTCCCCACAAACAATCCCACACACACCCAACCGGGAGATCACACACACATTCACAGTGGCCAGATGTATGTGCTCACACACACAGACACACACACACACACACACACACATGGCAACACACACGTACACACGCATACAGACACATACACTGTGCACAACGCATCCCATCCAGTCAAGGACAGGAATGCAGGGCCAGTAAATATCTCGAAGGGGAGAGATGACAGATGGCAGTCCGGAACACAATAATAACGGTCGTACTTCCCACCCCTGGCACCTCAGGCCTACAGCCGAGAACCGGCAGAGTGGCCAGCTCCACCGGAGCGAGTATGGAATCCACACAGTGACTTCAAAAGCTTGGTTATAGTTGGACGTCTACGCAACGCAAAGGGGGTTTATGGACCCATTCTCTCCTTGCGGACAGGAAGAGAAGGGTGGGGGTAGAGAGGGTTGGAGGAGGAAGAGAGGAGGAGAGAAGGATGGAGGAGGAGAGAGGGGAGGAGGAGGAAGAGAGGGGAGGAGGAGGAAGAGGGGGGAGGAGGAGGGAGAGGAGGAGAGAAGGATGGAGGAGGAGAGAGGGGAGGAGGAGAGGGGAGGAGGAGGAAGAGGAGGAGAGAAGGATGGAGGAGGAAGAGAGGGGAGGAGGATGAAGAGAGGGGGATGGAGGAGGGGAGGGGAGGAGGAAGAGAGGGGTGGAGGAGCAGAGGGGTGGAGGAGTAGGGGGGGGCGGATCAAGTAAGAGAGGGAGGGGGAGACAGGTCGAGGAGGATACGGGTGGCGGAGGAGGAGAGCGGGGGGGGGGGGGGGGGTTGGGGGGGGCATCGTCTGACCCTCCTCACCAAACCTACCGTGACAGACTCCACCAAGACCGCATCGACGGCTTGTGTCTCCGACCGTAGACATCCAACCTCAACTCACTAACTGTGCCGCTGTGCTCCAGTCCAAAGCCACAGGTATGGCGTGGCAGGCGGGCACGCTCAGTAGAAATCATGGGGCTTGGGGGCTCGCAGGCGGCTGCCATGGAGATGAGTGGAATCAACCACTGCAGTGTCATGAGAAAAACGAAGCTCAGCCGCGCCGGGGGCTGCCTTGCCCCCCCCCCCCAGTCACGGCCTGAGACGAATGTACGCATCGCGCAGCTCGGGCACCTCAGCTGGGGTTTCACAGCTAAACAGGAACCTTTAGCGCACGTTAAGAGAGCAGATCAATTGTGCGGGTGAATACCGATAGCTGTGCTTCAGCAGCAGATAGCCTTGGGAAGATCTGATTTCTGAGGTTCACTGAGTTGGAGCAAAATGCCTCCAATGACTTCTTACAGCCAGAGCGCAACTGAGAGGTTTGGGCGGAGGTGGAATGCTCACACACATACGCACACACACACTCCCAATCACACACCGAACACACCCATACACACACACACACACACACACACACACGCACTCATACACCACACACACAACACACACCACTCACACACACACACACACACACACACACACACACACACACAACACACACACACACACACACACACACACACTCACACACATACACCAAGCACACACACGCACATAAACGACCGCAAACACCTCCCGAAGAGAACCTGAAACAGGTAGAAGGCTATCAGGCCCTGCTTTGGCCTCTTAACAGCTCTATGCCTCACACAATGGAGAGCCAGACACACTCTGAGCGAACTGTAACGACACTGACTGTAATGAAAAGTTGCTGATGCCCGCAGGCCCAAAGCCTTTCGTAGAACTTCCACATAAAAATCCACCATTGTTTCTCGGCAGCAGATTCCAGGAACTATGATCCCAGATTACGAGCTTTCTCCTGTTAACAGTTTCTGTTTTTAGTTGTCAAGCACCAAAAACGCAAGGCACCTTTGGTAATCTGCAGTTTTAGATTATTTATTATTTCGCCACATCGCTGGTTCGGTGTGTTCCCCTGGCTCACTTTTTCCTTGTCCACAGCAGGCCCAAGCTGCCAAACCTCAACAGTTACTAACCGGCCCAAGTCTCTAGCGCCACCAATGGGTCAAAGTTGTAACATTTCGAAATGCCATATCTCAGGCCAAATTTGCCCTATAGGCTACTCGTGGATTTGAAGTTGAATTATGCATCTTCCAACTTTCTTCGTTTTCTGCAAAATGTGCTTTCCACATCTTCTCCCAAGTCAATTGACCAATTCGAACCAATCCGACTCCAATAGACTCCAAATATCCCAAAGAATGAAGGACGCTGAACAGTTCTGAAACTCCAAACCGTTTGACCTCCAGTGACTCAGACGTAATTTCCCTCCAAATTCGTGTAACCTCGCTAGAATCCAGATGGGACAGCCAGAAGATGAGACATATCATCCTCATGGGGGCGCTATAATACAACTATTCTCTAAAATAGCCAAATTTCTCAGCCGAAATGTCGGATTTCAGTAGAACCAATTGTGTTACGGTTGAGGGCTCTATTTGGTCAAGTGAGATGATGGCTAATGCCCTGAAAATGAGTCCAATGATCTTCAAGGAGCCAAAAGGCGTAGTTTACTTGAGCCAATAATCATCTAACTTTACGTACGGAAAGGCACATGGGTCAATCAGTCCAAATACCTTCCAAACCATTTTCTCTCTCGCCGCTCTTTGGTTTGAGTGCATGGTGTTAACCGCAGACCTATTCCAGAGGTCTGCGGTTAAATTCTCGTTCTGTAGCTTGCCCTGTACCTGTCAATGTTTGAAATTATCACCATATGCTATATCATTCAGGTTTAAATATATATATTTACTGGATAAGTTTGTCCTGCTCCAAAAAAATCTCTTTATCTTTCTTTATAACCAAAAGACACATATGTTGAATGCCTGAGTCAATGACAAAACAACTTAGTGTGTAGAAAACGCCCATCTCTAAAACAAGTAGTAGGTCAAATCGCACATAAGGTCCCGGGTATTGTCTGAGGAAACAGCTGAGCTTGCCAATGGTTTATTACTAAGCAATAGTTCTACTACTTCCATCAGTGTTGACACCGTCCTCGAACACATATGTGGGACTGAGCTGACTTTGGGGCACTTGGCTGTAATGGGCAGGTCTAAATTGGCTGTAGTGGGCTGGCCTACATTGGCTGAAGCGAGCGGGTCTAAATTGGCTGAAGTGAGCTGGTCTAAATTGGCTGAAATGGGCTGGTCTATATTGCCTGAAGTGAGCTAGTCTAAATTGGCTGAAGTGGGCTGGTCTATATTGGCTGTAGTGAGCTGGTCTGCATTGCCTGTAATGGGCTGATCTGCATTGAAGCTACTTCCACCTGGTGTCTGTACAGAGAAACGGGATGAAACTAAATCACTGTCGTAGGAAGTTGGCATAGTCTTTACTCTGTCTGTATCTTATGTGACCTCCAGCAGTTGTCTCACTGAATTCCCCATTTCCTTAATGATCAATTATTTTCCAACTTCTGGCACAGCTACTTGCTTAACAATGGTTATGTTGCTTGCAGCTATGTATATATATATATTTTTATAGCCCTCCTATATAACTCCTACTCCACTGATGAGTGGACGAGAGCCTTGGCATGGACGGAGAAAGAGAGATAGAGAGAGAAAGAAAGAGAGAGCATGAGAGAGAGAGAGAGAGAGAGAGAGAGAGAGAGAGAGAGAGAGAGAGAGAGAGAGAGAGAGAGAGAGAGAGGAGAGAGAGAGAGAAGAGAGAGAGAGAGAGAGAGAGAGGGGGGGAGAGAGAGAGAGAGTGAGAGAGAGGGGGAGAGAGAGAGAGTGCATGAGAGAGAGAAATAGGAAAGAAGAGAGGAGAGAGAGAAGATAGAGACGGAAAGAGACAGGGAGAGGGTAGGAGAGAGAGAGAGAGAGAGAGAAGGAAGGAGAAAAGTAGAGAACGAGAGAGAGATGGAGGGGGGAAAGGGAAAGAAAGAAAGAGAGGGAAGGAGAGAGAAGGAGAGATAGGTGAAATAGCTAGATATACAGAGGGATAGAGGGAAGGTGAAAGAGAGAGCAAGGGAGATAGAAGGAGATGATATAGAGCGAGAGAATGATATAGATGTTTTGGGATAGAGAAGAGAAGAAAATGACAGACACAGAAGCCGAGCGAGAAAGACTTAGAGCGGGGGAGAGGGAATAGAGAAAGAAAGATACAAGTAGAGAGAGCAAAAAGAGAGATGGAGATAAAAAGATATATCATGATTGAGTGAGAAAGCAAGAGAGAGAGAGAGATACATAGAGAGAGAGAGAGAGAGAGAGAGAGAGAGAGAGAGAGAGAGAGAGAGAGAGAGAGAGAGAGAGAGAGAGAGAGAGAGAGAGAGAGAGAGAGAGAGAGAGAGAGAGAGAGAGAGAGAGAGAGAGAGAGAGAGAGAGAGAGAGAAGAGAGAAGAGAGAGAGAGAGAGAGAGAGAGAGAGAGAGAGAGAGAGAGATGGAGAGAGAGATGGCCCAATCCAACCCCTGATTGGATAGACCCCATAAACCATGCAGCCCCTGAGATGAAACCACAACCGCTGGTAACCACACTCATAAATGCTTATGTCAGATGTTATGAAGTACTCATGTGCACCCTATGAAGGGCCCCCTGTGTGCCATCTTTAATAAAGGGCCCTTTTAAACTCACACTTTCCCAGCAACAGATGAGACCCAGAGCTTCAGCAGCCATACATCAGTAATACATCTGTATTTCACCAACTGTGTTCTGCTCGATGTTTTATTTGTATTGAGGTTTCACATACACACATACACACACACACACACACACACACACACACACCCACATCAACGCATGCACACACACCGAAACACACCAACGCATGCAAACACACGCACACATACCCACACACACACACAGACACACCAACGCATGCACACACACCCTCACCAATGCATGCACACACACACACCTACACCCGAGCATGCAACCACATATATATACACACACAGACACACACACACACACACGCAGGCACACACACACACATCCACACACACACACACACACACACACACCTATTGTTGTGCATGACAGACATCAACCCCTTTATGATAATGAATAAAGAAAGAGTGATAGTGTGTGAATGTGCATGGTCCATGCTGTAGAGACTCTAACAAGTTAATAAAAAGATTGGGTCCTGTACCTTGTTTTCCCGAAGTTGAGAAGAACGGGTTGTAGATCTATTTATCACAAATGTTACTCAATGAACACTTTTTTTTCAACGCAGCCGATGAAAACGTAGTTGACACACTGTTTATGTTTGTCCCACTCCCATTTCCGGCCACTGAATGAAATGTACAGAGTTAAACAAAATAGGCCTTCAATTTGTCTTTATTGGCCACTACTACTCACTGAAAAAAAAAAAAAAAAAAAAGAGGATTAAAGTGATGAGAAAACTTAGGCGAGGAATGTAGTTGAAAGTGATATGTTTGACTTCTTATAACGTCAAATTACTTAGAAATATAAAAAAGGCTTTGTGCCTTTCCTTTTTCCCCAGACGTTGCCTACCAAGAAGAGATACTGTGTGTGTGTGTGTGTGTGTGTGTGTGTGTGTGTGTGTGGTGTGTGTGTGCGTGTGCGTGTGTGCGTGTGCGGTGCGTGTGCGTGTGCGTGTGTGTGTGTGTCTGTGTGTGTGCGTGTGTTTATGTGCTATGTGTATTTTAAGTTCAAGCATCGGTTTGGCTTTTGTGTTTGAGGTGGTGGTGGTACAAGGTGGGGGGCGGGGTGGGGGGTTACGGGTGTGTGTGGGCTGTCGAGAGCCCCCACTCCACGGATGTCATAATTAGGAGCCAACATTCCCAGAATTCCAGGGGAAGTTGGACGCTCCTGGAAGGCTTTTCCCCCCCTTATCCCCCTCTGCCCTCCCCAGCCTCACGGAAAAACGTGATGTTTTCCAACACACACCATCACAGTAATCAAAACTGTAAGAACACAGGTCGTAAACAACAAATACCACAAAACATCCTCCAATTGTAACCTCATGGCAACGGAGCTCGGCCATCATGCTGGTTTGATCTGGAGCTAGCCGCTAATTCACAAGCAAGCTAATTGCTCTGAACTATTCTAAATATATCGCCCGCGTTATTTATAGCACCAACCTAAATTGTTGCCTTTCCCTTTGATCTGACGAATGGAAAAAACTATTACGAAAAGCATATGGTGCTCTCACCGGGACAATATGGGTATTTTAAAGGGCTTTAGTCTTCACAAGACTAGACTCATGTCGGCCCATTACATGGTCAGGACATGTGTGCCAAAGCAGGAGACAATGGCATCTGAAGTGATGTCTAAACAACACATGTCTAATGAGGAATATCGTCATTCCAAACAGGAATATCGTCACTCACCACAAACACACATGCACGTGCATGTGCACACACACACACACGTGTGCTCACACGTGTGCATAGACACACACATATGTTCACACACAGGCATGCACGCACACACACAAACACACATACACACACACACATATTGAAGCACGCACACAAATACACATATGCACACGCTTGTGTGCATATGCATACAAGCATACACATACATAAATGCTTGCACGCACTCATACATACACAATCACCTCCATGCTGCATGCATAGACACATCCTCACACCCACAAACATTTCCCATCATTGTTTTTGGTGTCATGACCCCAGGCTTAGGCTACACGGTTGGAAAATATTTCATTGAACTCCTCAAAAATAGAAAAATGTGAGTGTAATGCTATGGAATATACAGCTACTTATGTTGGTGTTTATATTCTCATATCATCATACACACAGGTTGTACTGATAGAAATACACACAATATTACACATATCACATACGCAAAAAGTACTGATACTTTGTGTGCCATGTGTATAAAAAACACATGGCACCGATATAACTGTATGTGATATTTGTTGGTCTCATAGGGTTTAAACTTTTTTTTCTTGAGTAAACCGAGACAATGCAAACACAAGAGTTGGACATACCTCACCTGAGACCATGCACACCACACACACACACACACACACACACCACACACACACACACAAACACACACACAACACAAACGGTGAACATATCCTTGTACACAAGAGTAGAGTGGTCTCTCAAACGTGAAGTGCGTGGCTCGGGTACTGTGAACCATCTTCCACCCAACGCACGCTTTAATGAGGACAGGAACACACTCTCAACCACACACACACACACACGCACACACACACACACACACACACACACACACACACACACACACACACACACACACAAACCATCTACGTGCACTTTTTTCAGAAAGTTATCAATTATCCCCAGTGTCTTGGCTGACCTGACTCTAAATGTGGGTCACAACACCCACACATCCACCTGGTAATTACCATAAACAGTAAACAGAGCCGGGGCCGTGAGGAACAGGTCTTAATGACCGCCCGGGCCCTACACAGAGGGCCCTTCATCTCTAATGAGGGGTAAAGTGTGTCACATTGTGTCGTACCATTGTTGCGCCTGGCTCCTCGCCTTGATTAATAGTGGAGATACTGGGGTACCCGGAGAACAGCCCACTCAGCCCCCCCACTGTGATACACAGCCCTTACGTAATATTAATTTCCCTGCCCAGGGTCACAACAGAAAATAACCTACCCCAATACTGAATCGCTCACCACTGCCTTACAGAGGCTATGACACCCGGGCCCACCCAGCGAGTGGCCCCCATGTCTCACACTCATTAAATGAGGGCTCTGTTGTGCCCGAGCGGCTCTTCTTTTGTCCCGGCGTGTCCACCTATCAGAGGGCTCGACCACTGGGCCTGTGGCCGCAATGACATCACCTCTACCCTCATCGGGAGCTTGCGGGGCTTTCCTCTCCTTCTCTCCTTCTTTCTTCTCTCCCCTGTCCTCTCTCTCCTCGCTACTCCCCTCCTCTCTCCTTCCGTCCTATATTCTCCCACCTCCTCTGTCTTCTCCTCTGCTTATTTTCTCTATTCACTCTCCTATCCTTTCTCTGGTTCCTCCTCCTCCTCCTCCTCCTCTCTCCTTCTTTCCTCTATGATTTCTCCTCCTCCTTCATATCTAGCCTCTCTCCTTTGCTTTCTTCTTCTTTCATCCCCTGAAGTCTCCTGCCTCATTCTTTCGTCAGTTCTCTCTGCTCTTCTCTCCTCTCTCCTCTTGAAATGTGTTGAGGCCTACAAATATCAGGTCTGCATCATTGACAAAGAAAGTTCAACCCTAACACAAGGGTTTAACACATTATTTCTACAATCTAGAAATAATGTACTTTTAGGGGAGGCATAACGTCTTTAATGTAGATGGGAAGATTATGGTGCTCATTGACAGCTCTTTAATTGAGTACGTTTTAGAATTCTCACGTGTCGCCTGGCAACCTTAGCCTGCAGATCAGGAAAGAGTACAGAATTGTTGTGAGGTGGCTGGTAACATCCTTTTTCAGCCAACTCTTCTAGATAATTTAAGTCATGAGGAAGGTTCAGGCAGTATAAGGGTGTGCTTCCTTTACATGAGGAGCTAGTTCTCCTCCCTTCCAACCGAAAATATACAACCAATAGGGAAGTGCAATAAATATGCTAGATTTGGACAATAATTCGAAACTTTATCTTACGCTTCCACTGTCATCTATTTGTATCTGTTTTTATCTGTTTGTTTGTTATCTCATTTGCATTTTATGGGATTCATTATTGTGTATTATGTAACTGTAAGGTCATCATGACCTGCGCCAAAGTGAGTTTCCCTTGTGGGACAGTAAAACATGAACTGAGCTGAACTCTGGTCCTCCTCCTCTCTCCTTCCTTCCTATCTATTTTCTCTCCTTCTTCTCTCCTCTCTCGCCCTACTCCTCTCACCCACCCTCTTGTGTCTATTCTCCCCTCCTCTCCTTTCCTCTCCTTTCCTCTCTCCTGTCTTCTCGTCTTCTCCTTCTCTCCTTCCCCCCCACGTCTCCTCATCTCCTCCTCTCCTGC